>NC_056733.1:434392056-434464556 GCF_019279795.1 Protopterus annectens
CCACGACGGAAACCGTGTTGTGTTGGGGTGATGAGTTGGTTATTGGTAAGCAAAGGCATGAGCTGGAGGTGGATGCATTTTTCAAGAATTTTTGAAATTGGGGAAAGAATGACTATGGGATTAAAGTTTGAGATGTTATTATTTTTGCCTCCTTTGTGGAGGGGTAGGATAAAGGCTGTACACCACCGTTTGGGGACATAAGATTCCTGTATGGATCTATTGATGAGAATGCTACTGGGGATGGTGATTCCATCAGCGGCAATTTTTTAGAAAGACTGAGGGGATAGTGTCAGGTGCATTGGAGCATGGCTTAAGTTTACAGAGAAGTTTTTTTATGCATGAGGTAGAGATGAGTTTGAGATGAAATATGGGAGGAGTGTTAGGGATGGAACTTTGGGTAGAGGCTAGGAAAGGGGGTTTAAGTTGAGGGGAGGGGTTGTAGTTTGGGAAGGTCTTGGTGAGTTCTGCTATACAGTTGGTAAAGGAGGAGTTGAATAGAGTGGCTATTTCTGGGTCAAATTTACTGGTGTCAGGTCAAGGATTGTTTTTGTTACCTGGTTCAGAAGAAAATTGATGGAATTCCAGAATTGTATGGGATTTTTGGAGTGATTCGACTGGAGTTTAATGCAGTATGATTTTTTTATCTTTAATGATTAGTTTTATGGCTAGGTTGTGGAGTTGTTTATATTTAAGAAGGGTATCAGGTTGCTTATTGCGATGGTAAAGTTTCCAGGTCTTGTCTCTTTGTTGCATAAGTGTTTTAGTATCTTTAGTTAGCCATGGGGCGGAGTTGGGTTTTATTCATTTTGTTCTTGGTGGGGCTTTGGAGCTCAGGGTATGCAAGAAGGTTGAGTTAAAGAATTCTACGGTGTTGTCTAGAGGAAGAGTTTTTAGATTGTCCCAGTTTGTTAGTTTGAGAGAATTACAGAAAGTTGTGGGGGTTAAAGTTTGCAAGGTTTTGTGTATGGATATATTGGTGTAGGTGAGACGTGGAGGGGGCTGCTCGATGGATGAAAGCTGGCAAGTGGTCACTAATGGAGTTTGGTAAGACGCCTGTGTTTGAGACTTTATTTAGATGGTGGACTAGGATCCAGTCAAGAGTGGAGCCTGGGGGGTTGTTTTTATTGGGTCTAGTAATGGCATTGGTAAGACAAAAGTACACATATA
This sequence comes from Protopterus annectens, assembly GCF_019279795.1. NCBI lineage: Eukaryota > Metazoa > Chordata > Ceratodontiformes > Protopteridae > Protopterus > Protopterus annectens. Next base: position 434,393,224 of record NC_056733.1, read on the forward strand.
CATACCGGATCAGTCGAGGCCCGGGTTAACAATGACTGCCACCAGTACTGTTGGCCAACAGGGTGCTGGCGGAAATTGGGCTACTGTTGGCCGAAGGAGGAGAAGAGGTGGAAGGCATGGCTGAAGGCAGGTAAAGGCTAGAACTGTGACAGTGAGGGTCAGAACTTTGAATGTTGGCAGTATGACTGCTATAGGGATAGAGCTATCTGATATGATGGACTGAAGGAAGGTTGGCATATTGTGTGTGCAAGAGACCAGATGGAAGGGGAGCAAGGCTAGGTGTATTGGAGGTGGGTTCAAATTGTTTTATCATGGTGTGGATGGGAGGAGAAATGGCGTAGGCATTATCCTGAAGGAATAGCATGCTAAGAGTGTTTTGGAGGTGAAAAGAGTGTGGGATAGAGTGATGTTTATGAAGCTGGAAATTGATGGTGTAATGATGATTGTTAGTGCATATGCTCCACAAGTTGGATGTGCGATGGATGAGAAAGAAAAATTTTGGAGAGAGTTGGATGAAGTGGTGATGACTGTACCCAAGGGTGAGAGACTGGTGATTGGAGCAGATTTCAATGGGCATGTTGGTGAAGGGAACAGAGGGGATGAGGAAGTGATGGGTAGGTATGGTGTTAAGCAGAGGCATGCAGAAGGTCAGATGGTAGTGGATTTTTTGAAAAGGATGGACATGGCTGTATTGAATGCATATTTTAACAAGAGGGAGGAGCATAGGGTAACATACAAGAGTGGAGGAAGATGCACACAGGTGGATTATATCTTATGTAGAAGGGCCAGTCTGAAGGAGATTGGAGACTGTAAAGTGGTGGCAGGGGAAAGTGTAGTTAGGCAGCATAGGATGGTGGTTTGTAGGATGACACTGGTGATCAAGAAGAGGAGGATGAGTGTGAGGGCAGCACCAAGGATCAAATGGTGGAAACTGAAAAATCGTAATTGTAAGGTGATGTTTAGGTAAGAGTTAAGACAGGCACCGGGTGGCAATGAAGAGTTACCAAATAGCTGGGTAACTACAGCAGAACTAGTAAGAGAGATGGCTAGAAGGGTGCTTGGTGTGACATCTGGAAAGAGGAAAGAGGACAAGGAGACCTGGTGGTGGAATGAAGAAGTACAGGAGAGTATACAGAGAAAGAGGTTGGAGAAGAAGAAGTGGGATTGTCAGAGAGATGAAGAAGGTAGACAAGAGTATAAGGAGATGAGGTGCATGGCAAAGGAGAGGTGGTGAATGTTAAGGATAAGGCATATGACGAGTTGTATAAAAGGTTGGACACTAAGGAGGGAGAAAAGGACCTGTACCAGTTGGCTAGACAGAAGGACCGAGCTAGTAAAGATGTGCAGCAGGTAAGGGTGATAAAGGATAATGAGGGAAACGTACTCACAAGTGAGGAGAGTGTGTTGAGCAGATGGAAAGAGCACTTTGAGGGGTTGATGAATGAAGAGAATGAGAGGGAGAGAAGGTTGGATGATGTACGGATAGTGAATCATAAAGTGCAGTGGATTAGCAAGGAGGAAGTAAGGATAGCTATGAAGAGGATGAAGACCAGAAAGGCTGTTGGTCCAGATGACATACCTGTGGAAGCATGGAGGTGTTAAGTGAAATGGCAGTGGAGTTTTTAACTAGATTGTTTAATGAAATCTTGGAAAATGAGAGGATGCCTGAGGAATGGAGAAAAAGTGTTTTGGTACCAATTTTTAAGAATAAGGGTGATGTGCAGAGCTGTAGTAACTATAGAGGGATTAAATTGATCAGTCACAGCATGAAGTTATGGGAAAGAGTAGTGGAAGCAAGGTTAAGAAGGGAGGTGATGATTAGTGATCAACAGTATGGTTTCATGCCAGTAAAGAGCACTACAGATGCGATGTTTGCTTTGAGAGTGTTGATGGAGAAGTACAGAAAAGGTCAGAAGGAGTTGTGTTGTGTCTTTGTGGATTTAGAGAAAGCATATGACAGGGTGCCTAGATGTGGTGTTGTACGAGGAAGTCGGGAGTGTCAGAGAAGTATGTAAGAGTGGTACAGGATATGTACAAGGGTAGTGTGACAGTGGTGAGGTCTGGGGTGGGAGTGACGGATGCGTTTAAGGTGGAGGTGGGATTACATCAAGGATCAGCTCTGAGCCCTTTCTTATTTGTAATGGTGATGGACAGGTTGACAGAAAAGATCAGACAGGAGTCCCTATGGACAGAGATGTTTGCAGATGACATTGTGATCTGTAGTGAGAGTAGGGAACAGGTGGAGGAGACCCTGGAGAGGTGGAGATATGCTCTAGAGAGAAGAGGAATGAAGGTCAACAGGACTAAGACAGAATATATGTGTGTGAATCAAAGGGAGGATAGAGGAATAATGAGGTTGCAGGGAGTAGAGGTGGTCAAGGTGGATGAGTTTAAATACTTGGGATCAACAATTCAGAGTAGCGGTGAGTGTGGAAGAGCAGTAAAGAAGAGAGTACAGGCAGGATGGAGTGGGTGGAGAATAGTGTCAGGAGTGATTTGTGACAGATGAGTACCAGTAAGAGTGAAAGGGAAGGTCTCCAAGAGGGTAGTGAGACCAGCTATGTTATATGGGTTGGAGACAGTGGCATTGACAAAAAGGCAGGAGTCAGAGCTTGATGTGGCAGAGTTGAAGATGTTAAGATTAGCACTGGGTGTGACTTGGCTGGACAGGATTAGGAATAAGTATATTAGAGGGTCAGCCCAGGTTGGAAGGTTTGGAAACAAAGCCAGAGAGGCAAGATTATGTTGGTTTGGACATGTGCTGAGGAGGGATGCAGAGTATATTGGGAAAAAGATGCTAAGGATGAAGCTGCAAGGTAACAGGAAAAGAGGAAGGCCTAAGATAAGGTTTATAGATGTGGTGAGAGAGGACATGCAGGTGGTTGGTTTGACAGAGCAAGATGCAGAGGACAGGAAGAAATGGAAACAGTTGATCTGCTGTGGCGACCCCTGACAGGAACTGATGAAAGAAGAAGTAATGGCATTGGTAAGTTGAGTGAAATTGAATAGATTGATAGATATGGAGGGATTATTGGTATTAATTTTGTTCCAGTCTAGGTTCATATGTAGGTACTGGGCTATCTGCCGGAAGGCATTTATAAGCCTAGCCTGAATGTGTTGGCTTTCACTGCCCCCTTAGATTAGTTCTCTGTGCCTCTGTCCAGCAGTGCCACTGAAGTGATTCCCCGGGGTAAACTTTCTGTTTCCCATCCACTCATCAAGGTTTCTCTTGAAGAGTGTTAGTGAGGAGCTCTGCCTAATGAAGATTAGAATCTTGTTCCAAAGCATGGGAAGTCTCTGGGACAGGAATCTATCCATCCAGCATGTCCTATTTATTGTTGTGATGAGCTTTAGCTCCCTAGATCATGTGGCTCGAGGGAATATGGTTTTCTTTAGGTGGAGCATGTCCACCAATTCTGGGTTTCACATGGCCTTGTATGTCAGGCAGAGATCACCTCTGAGAAGGCAGTATGCAACTGAGTACAGCTGCAGTTTCTTCAGTCGAGCTGCATAGGGCATCTGTTTGAGGCCAGTGATCCTCTTGGTGAGGTACTTCTGTGGTCTTTCTAGCTGTTGCAGGTGTCTTGTAAGGTACATCCCAGATGGAGCATTGTACTCTATAATGGGTCTGATGAGTGATAAGTAGAGGGGCACAACAACCTTTTTTGATCTGGATGCAAACCCTTTTTTTGATTACGTGGGCCACATAGAAGGATTTTCTAACAATTTTGGCAATGTGATTATCAAAGGAGAGATTACTATCTACTTGGGTCCCCAGATCCCTTATTACATCTTCTGTATTTAGGGGACTACCACCTATGTGGTAGTTGGTGAGTCGTTTGTTTTTTCCAAAGGGGATGACTATGCATTTTTTGTCATTTAGATTGAGGCCATGATTTTGTCACCAGGTATCCATCTCAATGAGACACTTTTGGAGGCTGTCTGTGTCAGCCGGAAAGTCAATTATAGCCCCAAGTTTGCAGTCATCTGTGAACTTAAGTCAGCCATAGTCCTCCTGTGCTTATCTGTACCTCTGACAAGTATATGCCAAACAGGAGGGGTCTTACGATTGAGCCCTAGGGAATGCCACTTGTAACTGGTTTAGAGTTGGACCTAGCTCTTGCAACTCTCACCATGTGGGTTCTGTCCATGAGCCAGTTGGCAACCCATCTTGTGATGTAAGGGTTTATGTTCAGGCTGGTGAGCTTGTCTATAATACCATAATGGGGAATGGTGTCGAAGGTCTTTGCGAGGTCTTTGTAGGCTGTGTGTACCACCTTTCCCTCATCTATAGCCTTGGTAACTGTGTCAAAAAAGTCCTCCAGATTTAGGAGGCATGATCTGCCCTTAACAAAGTCGAACTGGGTAGGGTCCAGTGTTTGGAGGTTCCCAATGTCTCTGTTATGAGTTCCATGATGATGCACTCCATAGCCTTGCAGACCAAGCTAGTCAGGGTTATAGGGTGATAGTTCCCAGGGTCTGTTGTTGCTCCACATTTGTGGAGTTGAATAACCATCGCTGTGCATCACACTATGGGTATGTAGCTTGTGGAGAGGCTGAGTTTGAACAGTGTGTTTAAGTGAGGGGTTAGTTCATCTTTGAGCTCATGTAGGACACAGCCTGGACAACATCCTGTCCCATTGATGCTGTATTTTTGGCTTTGGAGAGAGCTGTTTTAACCTGAGTGTCTGTGATTTCAGGGGCTGTACATTCTTCTGGTATAGTTATGGGCCCTTTTGGGGGTGAGAGGGGGTGACATTTGCAATGAACCTGTCTGCCAGGATGTTGGTGATATCTGTTGGTTCAGTGTATTTTGTGCCATTCTGCACTAACTCTGAGCAGATCTGAGCATTGCTACTTAGATTCTTGACATAGCTAAAGAATGCCCTGTGGTTATCTTTGGCGTCCTTGGCAATTTTTCTTTTGAAGCTCGCCTTGTATGATTTTATGAGGGATCGTAGTTTCCTGCTGATACTGATCAGGGATATCTTCCCTTCTTGGGATTTTAGTTTTTCTGTACTAGTTTTCTCTTTCTATTGTATTGCTGTTTATGGCAGGGGTCCACCAGACTAGTTTCCTTTTCTTGGAGGAGTGAGTCTTGGTTTTGCTTGGGATAACATGATCCATGCATTCTTGTAGGTGCCCGAAGAATGCATTAGCAAAGTTTTTTTCAGCTCGGACAGCATTATCCTTTAGTATGGGGGTTTTGAAACTTTCCACCTCGGTATTAAGTAATTAAGTAATAATTAAGAGACATCGAGTTCGCTTTATGACTATACAAATGACAATAGGAAGATGAGCAGTATAATTAATAAAAATTGGCATCTTTTAACTATGGATGATGAAACAAAGAAGGGGGTAGGGGAAACACCAAGTTTTTCCTACAGGAATAACAAGAACTTAAAACATTTACTGTGTGGAGAAAGACACAAGGGTATCATCGCACACAGTGAGCAATTAGGGACATTCCCATGTGGGAAGTGTAGAATGTGTGAGGTGATTAGTAAAGAACAATGTTACTATCACCCACACCTGAATTTTGTTTTTAAACCCAGATTTCATGCTTCTTGCAACAGTACAAATATCGTCTATCTTGCTAGTTGTAATTACTGTTTATGTTTTTATGTAGGTAAAACCCTGAAATGACTTAAGGATAGAATATATCAACATTTGTATGATATAAGGAACAAGAACACACAAAATGCTTTAGCAAAACATCTTATGGAATTTGAAAAGCACAGTTTTAGATTCAGTGTACTACAACAAGTAACTGTGAATACAAGAGGGGGAGATCGCAATAACTATTTAGAAAGAATTGAACTTAGATGGATCTTGAGACTCTGGGCACATATGCTTCCTGGACTTAATAGTAGCATAAGCATTAAGCCAGTGCTAGATGCTTGCCCCCTCAAGCAGTATGTTACTGTTTCTTTTAGAAATTTGTTTTAAAAGTTGATTTTACTTGAATGTGTCCTGATTGCTTAATAGCTTAATTACTAAATGTTGTCACATGATGTATATATAAATGCAGTTATTTTTGAAGCACTTTAAGGATCTGATGAAGCGTAGATTTTGCTAGATGAAAGTGCTTATCCATTGTTCAGTATTGAATAAATCAATTTTCAATTTTTAATGGAACTGGATTGTTCAGCCATGGTGGTTATTTTAGTTTTTTTGTTCATCGATCTTAAGTAAAGTGAAGTTTGCTTTTGAAAAGTTTTTCACTGTGGTTTTCTTGTCCGGGGGTGGGGGCAGAATGGGGATATCCAGAGTGATTTGTTTATGGTCAGATCTAACTAGAGAGGGGTTGACCTCTGGTGCAGAAAACCAGTTGCCCATGTTGGTGATGACCAGGTCCAATATTTGTCACTTTTGGTGGGAGTGTTGACCAGTGGATCCAGGGTGTTTGAGTTTATAAATTCTAGGAAATGTTGGGCAAGGGAGTTAGTACTTGAGTAGTTCTCCCAGTTAATGTTTGGGTAATTGAAATCACCCAATATTAGGGTGTTTGGTAGGACCTTTATGTTACCCAGTGTTTCCAGAAATGTGGAATGGGGTCATGGGACATGGTGGGTGATCTGTAGCAAGCTACAATTTGAATTGCAGTTTTGCCCATTGTTAGTTGCATGTGGATGATCTCTGAGGCATCATGCTGTGCCACTAACCTGGAGATGTGGATATCATTGAAGAATATGGATACGCCCCCACCTTTTGTATTTTGGTCCGGGTTCTGTGGCTGAAATGTGTGGAATGAGTTGTAGTCTGGTAGTGCTGGGGTGCTCTCTGTAGCATTAAACCTGGTTTCTGTTACTGTACATATATCAATTTTTCTCCATACTGAGGAGTGCCTCGAGTGCGTGCATTTTCAGGTTTAGACTTCTGGCATTGAGTAGCATTACCCTCAGTTTTTTGTTACTTGTGCTATTTGTCTTTTGAGCCTTGCCTAAAAAAGGCACTATAGGGGTGGCAAGAGCCTTGGCCAGTATTCAAAAGCCTAAAGGTGACAGGTGCAAGCCATCTCTTGTGAAGCAGTGTGGCTTGTTGAGCATGTCATCCCAGGTGGGCAGACACTGGATCCCCTTTGAATGACACCAGAAACTTAGCCAATTGTTGAAATTGATCATTTTTTTCTTTATACCGTAGTATCATTCTTGGTGAGGGCAGGGTGCTACTCAGGGTCAGGGTCATACCAGCCTGGGCTACATGATCAGAGAGCTCTTCCATGTCTCTTTTTATGTAGTCCAGGGAGGTATGGCTCAGTTTATTCAAACCAACATGGACAATGACAGAGTAATATTTGTACTTGTTCTGGAGTGACCTGAGTGCTTGTGTTATGTGGCAGATCATGGCACCTGGCAGACAGCAGACAGTAATCTTCTCCTTATTCAGCCTAGTGAGTGTGATGTCATGCTATCGTTAACTATGTTCACGTCCCCTGGTATGTAGGTCTCAAGCTTAATATTAACTGAGGCCCAAAGAGGAAGTTCTTCAAGTGTAGTGGCATTGTTTCCTGGGTGGATATAGAGGGCTATAACACAAATGTTTTTATAGTTATTAATTTTTCATTTTCCTATGACTAGTTCAGCATTGCTGAACCTGAGGAATGGGATTTTGGTAGGGAGTGATGGAAAGTATGCTGTTTTATTGAGGAGGGTATAATTTTTGGTTTGAAGTAGTGGAGTGGGTTTGGTTGAACTAGAGAGGAGGATATAGTGTGAAAGTGAGATCTGGTAGGGTGAGGATGGGAGCTGGGAGTGGGGGTGAGGGATAGGAAGGGGGGGGTTGCAAGTGGAATAAGAGGTAGCATGGAATAGAGGAATTAGAAGGAGTAAGCTGATAGAGGGGGGTGAATAGGGCTTGTGAAAGTGGAGAAAGCATAGTTAGTTGGTGTGAGTTAGGTATAAAAGGAAATAGTAGGATGTTAGGGAGTGTGTGAGTGTGGAAGAGGGAGAGGTGTAGATGTGAATACAGGACCTTATGGTTTGGGATGGGGGTGGGAGTAGTTAATTAATGGTGAATGAGTGGGGTGGGGATAATGTGGTGATGTGATTGGATTGGCTGTGAGAGGAGGGGGAGGGGAATAGTGGTTCGAATAAAGGTAGGGGTACTGGGAGCGGGTGGAAATTGGGGGCAGGGTAGGGGAGCGGAGTGAGCCCGTAAGGTGAACAAAGTGGATAGAGCCAGAGACAGGGTGGCTATCAGGAATAAATCAGTGGGTAGTAGAAGAAGCAAAGGATACTTGGAAGGGGCAGAACAGCAGAGGTGAATCCACACTGTGGAGTCAGGGGACAGAAAGAAAAGTAGGATACACTTAGAGAAAGCAAGCCAGCAGAGCAAGATTTGTAAGAAGGGAACGGGTCTGTTCAGGGGAAGCACGGGTTTACTGTAGTGTTTGAGTAGAGATTATAGGTGGGTAGATATTGCCACCTAGTGGGAAAAATGGAGAATGGCAGCTTAAGAACCAGTACGGCCAAAAGATGGGTGTAGAATATAGGGGAGTTTGAGGGGAAAAATAAAGGATCACTGTAGGCTGCTTATCAGGCATGGAGAGACTGCATGTGCAAGTGTATTGTGAGCACAAAATAGCAGATAAATACAAGTACATACACTATTTAAAATGAACTTGAGGGAGCACTTCAGGAGTCCTGGTATGGGTATCCTTTCGGGGGAGATGTCTTTGCAGAGAATTAGAGAGGGATGGAAACACTGGGAGTTGCCATGGTACAGACAGCTGTAATGAAGATAGCAAACAAATCAAATTAGTTTATGCAGCAGAGAAAATGAGCCGCTAGGTAGAGAAGAGATCAGAACAGAGACAAGACTTAGTATGGTTGCTAATACAAACATAAAATATATAGATGTAGTTGTAATTTAAGCAAGAAATGCAGGTTAAATTTAAATAATAAATAATGGTATGCAGGGATTTCAAAGACAGTTTCAGCATAGATTGCAACCTAGCAAATGCATTAGAAATATCGGTAACATAATACAGAATACAATGCATTAATTACAAAATGTTACAACATAAGTAACATATGCCAACCAAAATGGACTATGCACTGCTCAAGATTCCACAACACATGGTCAATTCAGATCTCCACTCCACTGCTAACCGGATATATATTTATATATATTATGTATATAATATATATATATATATATATATATATATATACACACACACACACACACACACACACACACACACACACACACACATATATAACATCAGGAGGTGCTTATTATGCCCATTCAGCTATAAGGAACCCCCTTGACTCTGTAATATTAATGGTATCATAGAGAACCTCAGGCCTACTACTGCAGTATATACACCTTTGTTTCTGTACTTAGCACATTTCTGCTGTAGTAAAGTATATAGTTCTTCTGCTTTCTGTTAGCTAATGATTATGAGTCTGAGATTTCATTCTTTAACAAAAGAGGGAACCAAAACAAAAAGCTGTAAAATTCACATCTGTGTTTCAAGATGCCTATTAAGTTTAAAACAATATTTTGCTTCTGCCTGGTTGAAATAAGTAATAAAATGCCTTGCCTTCAGTTTATCTACTTTTCCATTTATAAAGCTTTTCCAGATAATATTCTTATGTGTGCATTGCCCATCATTTCACAGCTATAGCCAAGCAGTGCAGAGAAGTTATGAATGCAGCCAGAAATTGCAGTGTATTTACAAGATGCTCTTCAAATCCATTTTGGCTATATATGCATATCTGTGTCTGCATGGCATGCAGGGTTCCTTGCAGTAATCTGCCTTAGCTCTGTAACTCGCAGTGTGACATTATCAATATGCCCATTAGTGAAATTATGACTGTGGATTCTGTGATACTGTGGAGTAGAAATTCACACACTGATATGTGAAAAGGGCAACATACTGCATTAAGTTGAATCTTACAACCTCCACTAGAAAACATGATCCTGTCCAGCTCAGTCAACAAGGACATACAGAAGAAAAGTGGAGGACATGTAGTTTGTAATTCTATGCATTGTATCTGTTAACAAGACAATTTAAAACTCTGTCATATAAATGGCTAAAGAAAGAGCATTGAGGAAAGGAACAGCAACTCGTACTAGTTCTTGGAAAGATTGCACGGTGAACTTCAACAGCTGAACTGTGCTGTTGAACCATGAAAGCAGGATGTCTATTTGTTCAATAGAACAAAGATAGTAAGCAAACCTACATGTCATTGTGCAGGCATTAATTATCTAGAGTTTGTCATCAATTTAAGGATGATTATCAAGCTATTCCGTATTACTTGAAGTGAAAAAGTTAGTATTCATGGAAAGTGACAAATGATTAGTAATGTGAACAGCAACAGTTGTGACAAGGTTCCCTATTGTTATTAACAGAATCATTCCTCATTGTTGTTAACATAAAATGCTGATTGCATTACAAATGTCAGAAAAGAAGGGTAGCAGTAGTATCAGTGAACTGAGCCATGAAGGCTAATCAGATTAGCCATTATGTTTCTGGTCTTCTGGTCTTTCATGACCTGCATAATAATTCTTACAGGCAGTCTATGCTTGTTTCTGTAGACTACATTATCAAATAGAACAACAGCGTATAATTTTGGATATCCATTGTTACATAAAATACTGAATGAAGCAAAAAGAGACTTATGGCATCAGAAAAAGGCCAATCTTACCTACCTTTTTCAGTCCTGTGTAACAAACCATATGTAATAATGGGCTACCTCTTTTTATATCTTGGCAGCATTATCTTAAGCTTGCATTAAACTGTCTAAAGTTCCCTCTGTTCAGATACTATAACTTTGTTAAAAAGTCTTCTCCATGTGACTGATGCATTGCTTATCAGGTGTACTATTTGTACACAGGTGCTCATCTGAAAGATGTTCTTCTGAACTTTATTACCTGCAAGGATGCACATGTAAGTTTTATGTCATAGCTCCCATCATTCTTTACTGAAACATGAATGCACTAAATTCTTTTAGCTAATCTACAAAGAGCATCTTCTTGACTATAGATCATCTCTGACTATTTTAATTTATACCATTCTGATGATGAACATAGCAATAATATGGAAAGATAAAAAAGACATAACTGCTGATTTCAGATTTCAGGGGATTTAGAAGTGCATCTTCATGGAAGAGCAATACTGATGAGCAGAAGTGTGGCATGACTGGACAGAGCAGTATAATGCTGGCATCTCACAAGTCATGTCCACAGCGAATAGGCTTGTTGATTACTGACATTCATTGATCATTGTGTATTCATCAATGACCAGCTGATACAAGATGTATTTGCAGTTCTCAGCATCTGGGAGAGCTGTGAGATGTTTGAGTAAGCATGCAGTAAATCAAAATAACATCAGAACAACTGTTTCCAGTGCAACCCTGAGACAGAACACTGCAAGCATAATGCTTGGGTATTCCACTAGCGAGGGTAGTTTTAGTGTAGGAGTAATGATTTCAACTCATCCATCTCATTTGTGGGCGCCCAGTATATGCATTTCCACCATGTAATCATACATGTTCTGCTATACCTCAAGGTAAATATCTCACTAGAGACATTTCCTTGATAGGCAACTCAGCATGCCATGTGTATAAAACATATAAGTAATGAAATCTGAAGAGTTTCTAAAATATAAGTGCAGATGTTTTACTAGAAAGCAATAACAGCATTGATAGTGCTCAATGCCAACGATTATCTATCCTATCACACGCAGGCCAGTATTAAGTAATACTGAGTAAAAGCCCAGTTTCAAGTGCCAATGTCATGAAATCCAGTACTCAATCATTGCCCTTTCCCTGAATATCTAGCAGACAGACAAAGCTGTAAACTCCTGAAACTACAGCAGCAGATTTGCTGTCAAAACATTATATAATACTTACCAACAACTAGGCCTCATTACAGCCCAAGGTGTAAGAAATAACACAGACAATCTGAAAAAAATTCACATGCAAGCTCTTCGACCAAGAATACTGTAAGGCACCCATAGACTAATGTCACTAAAAAAAATGTTCATTATCAAATTTTATACAACCTTTTAATTATAGCCAGATTCTATCAGTTGAAGACACTACTGAGTGTCCAGTTTAAAAATTTGAACATTAATATAAATGCCTTTATTCACCATAAATAAGAGTTCTTAATTGCAGTTTCTATATCTACAGCATACAATTCCACTGAAGATTCATTGCTGCCCTCCCGTAAACACATTGGAACCTTGGTGGCGTGTGTGCGCTCTTCCTCTTTGATTCATTAACATGTATTCTCTGCTTGTAAGATAACCAGAGTTGAGATAAGTGTTATAAATATTTTGCAATGGGGGATGCCACTGAACTTTTTCCAGTATTTTTTCAGTTGTCATTTTAACAAATATGCATTGCCTAACCATTGTATAACATATTCTCCTAACACGATCAGTATGTTATTCATGCCATGTCAGTCCATGAACAGAAGCTTTGATATCCTGAAGCTTTTCCCTAAAACATCATTTTTTTTCAAACCAGCTAGGAAATCAGCCTTTCCGAATAAATTCTGCAGTGCTACATTCATATTCCTGAAATGAGACCCTAAGATTCAATTCTGAAAACAAAATGGCCTCATATTATTGATCATTTATTAAGATATATGAGTGTATTCACTAGGACGGGCTTTGAATCAGACCTTAACCATGTTCTGACATTTTAATTCATTTTCAGGCTGTTTCATGCATTACAGCATTATGTTTGCATTGTAATTGCAATTCTAAACCACAAGGTAATTTCAAATGTAGACCATAATATCTAATCTAATCTAATCTAATCTACCATTGAAAATGCAGTGTCAGTCTCATAGTTAATAAACTGTTATTCTACGATAATTGATCTTAATATCTTATGCTAAACTTTTACAGTCAGCAAAGCTTTGAAACAGCATTAAGTTTTGTGAATTTTTACTCACAGCCTTACCCGTTTTCAGCATGTTCTTACAATTTATAACACAAAACAGTTGTTCATGTAATTGTGATTCTTAATATTATAACTCTGTTATTTCAAACATAAGGAATAAATACTAAGTCTGAAGGTAAAATATATTGTAGCAATCACATCACTTCAAATAGTACATATAGTAACAAGAGTGAGGGGCGGGGCTTATCCCACCCATGTCATAGGATGAGAGGAGTTTCCCTTGTAAAAAATCCATTAAGACTAACAATTGGTTATATATTGCTGTTTAATCATGTAAAAGAAGGTGATATTTTGCACTTGCAGGACTCACAGTATTGAGTTTCACAGCTGTGAGGGCAGCCCTGTCTGAATCTTTAAAAAGTGAACATATAAATGGAGCCATTAGCAAAAACATATGTCAGTCTTTTTCAGGACAATTGGACTATTAAAGCTATGCATTACACTGATGCAAATCACATGTTCACATTTCAGTTAAATAAGAGCAAGAAAATATGGTCATCTTAAGATATAAAGATTATTTTGATTAAAAGAAATTCAAAATGGCAACAATTATGACAGGGGGTTCTACCTCAGAGCACAGATGAAATGGAATGCAGACAAGAATGAAACGCACCCAACTATCTTTAAGTGGAAATTGCACCGATGGGCAAAATTACTGATAAGATCATACATGATTAGCCTTCTAGCTACCTCTTCTCTGCACTCTTGAGTGAGTGCCAGGATCAATGCTCCCACAAAGCATTTTTTTTTTGCATCTTATTTATTTTTATATCACAGCTACTAAATTCTCAGTATGATGTATATGCTTTGATATCTGCTCAAAGTGTGTGCCTGATACCTGGAAAACAACTCAGTTGGGGTTAAAATGTAAATGTTATACCTGGCTCTGTAAGTACCTATCAACCTATAAACCTATAAAAGTTGACTCCCCTCTACAGATCCTGATAGTCATAGGCCCATCAGCCTCACCAGCCTTATATACAAAGCCATAGAATATATCAAAATAGGTCACATTTCTGCTTAACTAGGCAAAATAACTGATCTAGACCACAATCAGTGGGGTTTTAAGAAGATCAGGTCCTATTTTCTGAACTTAGTAATGTTCTTTGAAAAGGGTCCAGAGACTGTAAGAGTGATCACTCTGTGGACAGTGCTTATCTTGACCTAGTCAGGGCTTTTAACACTATCCCCCATACAGGTATTATTAAAAGATTAGACAAAAATAACATAACCTCCTGCATTGTCCATTGCTTGCAAACTGGAAAGTTTCAGGTATTGTCTCCGAATGTAGAATTGTAAGTAGTAGCACACAACAGAGATCAGGGCTGGTCCCTCTCATGTTTGGCATTTGTTTTCCAGGCATCTAAGTCATTACCCCAGAAGTATGGTTTACCATGTTTACTGATGATGATTGCAAGCTAGGCACTGTTATCCATTCATCCACTTATACTAATGAAATCCAACAAGGAGTGGAATATGCACCTACCTGGTATACAGAATATGATCTTAAGCTAAATGCAAAAAAAAGAGCAGTGTAGTAGGGCTCATCAGAAAAGCTGTTCCCATCTCATACATTATAAATGATAATCTTCTTTAGACAGGTCATAAGAAGCCTGTAATCTGTCTACTGTATTATACCTTTATCAGAGCCATCATCAAATACAGTGACCACTTTAATATGTATAAATCCATGTCCATCAATTGGAAAGCCCCAAAGAGTTCTAAACAATAAAATGAAAGGTCTTAAATCCTTTAACTATCCCAGAAGATTAGCATGACCTTCCTTGCTCTCAGTAGCCTACCTGCTGTTCTGATGTGACCTGGTGTCTCACATTTTGAGCTATAAAAGAACGATCACAATTTTTTACAAAACCTGTGACTTTAAAACAACCACACCAGGGACTTACATCTACACCAATTAAAAAGAAGACTGGAGTGAAAGGTCCCTCTTTCAACCTATTCCCAGCTTATGGAATAAGGTACATTTACAGGGCAAACAAGGTAGTATCCATGCTACCGTTAAGGTTAGTCCTGAGGATTGGATAGGCAGACACAAATTTACACCAAGGTTATCATGCACAGCCCTGTTCCATTCAGTTGTGAGCTTGAAAAGGGTGTCATGAACTTTATTTATTTATTTATTTATTTATTTATTTATTTATTTATTTCCAGTTTGATAACCAGGAAGTCCACTGGGCCCGAAAGCCGGTTTTCAGTGGAGGCCCGGGGAGAAAAGCTCCATGATAAAACATTACACACAAAAACACAGTAGAAAAGCTCTAAACTAATACATTACACACAAAACACACTCTGTTCTAATAGCATAATACTTTAACAATTTCCAAATAAGAATGAGGTGCATTGGGCACTATACATAAGGACATGATATATTAATGCAACTGTAATGTTAGTAAAGTAGGAAAGGAAAAGGAAATTGTAGATAGAGTTTGAATGCAAGAGCAGGGAAGCATGGGAGAAACGAAGAAGAAGCAAAGAAATTAAAGGGGCGGTGTGCAAAAGAGGATAGAAAAAGAACAGATAAACTAGTGTTCATTTTGTGAACTAGACACTTCCAAATGTGTCTACATTAATGTATATATAGCTAGACATCCTATGGTCTTCATGTTCCTATGCCCGTAGACTGGAAAATGGAAAATTAAAATGAAAGAATGTATCAAACAGAAAGAAGAGTCCAAGGAAGGAACTTTTGTTAAACCTGCATGAAGTGGTCATCAAACGTTGTATTCCTGAGATTAAGTTTAATTCTATTGCTAGACAGACAGTTCTCAATTAGATGGAAAAGAAGAATAGAGTGAGTGAGAGAGCGAGATCAGAAGTATAAGCTAAATCCACTGAATTATATTTATACTTAAGCAAGCCATTACATAATAGCACTCTTTGAATTTATCTCACCTTGTGGAAAAAATGTTTTCTATTGCTTGCTATTGCTTGTTGTACTTGTTTCTTGAACAGAGTACCTGATGTGCATAGGAAAAGTAGTGTTGTACACTCCTTATAAGGAACGTCTCTTATTCTTACCATATATCTGATAAATAGCTGTACGTCTGTAATATTTTAGTAAGTCAAGGATAAAGAGACTCACTAAAAATGAGAAGCTGAATGGCCAGGAGCAATGATTTACAGTTCTTATCAAATAAAATTCCATGATCTTGGAAGGAAATATAGAAATTATTGCTGTCATTTTTAGTATACCTTCTGGTTATTTCCATAATTGTCTTAGAATATTTAGAACACCTGTATATTTTTATTATGCATGTGTGTGTGTGTGTGTGTGTGTGTGTGTGTGTGTGTGTGTGTGTGTGTGTGTCTGTGTGTCTGTGTGTATATGTAATGTCTTCACTGTATAATACTTTAAACTTCCTGTATATGTGTGTGTGTGTGTGTATCTGTCTGTGCCTATGCAAAATTAAAATAGGTATAGATCACTCAGAAAAAGAGGCTGACATTATTGGGAAGAAATACAGGTTGTAGTAAATGACTGGTTTACATAAGTTAAAAAATTTCATGAAAATTCTATTTTTTCATACAATCAGACTAAATTTATGATTTTACTGGTAGTTTTTTTCCTGGATAAGATGGTGAATAAGAGTCCTTGTGAATGGCTAAGTTATGATATATTTCATTTTTTTCTCACACTGTAGTGCTTATTAACCAAAACGCTAAAATCAGTATTTTACTAAGGAGCACATATTTTTGATTAGCCATCTATCTTAATTAAACCTTGATATGATGACTAGTTTCGTATACTCTAATGCTTCTCCTTTCTGTGCTGTTGTCCTCTAAGCTGAATCAGTGAAAACACCAAATAAGATGTTGTGACCATTTATCAATAATTATAGACAATATTACTGATGTCACAACCAATTAAAATATCAACTACATATTATCCATTTCATAATACAGTCTGTAACCTTTTACCTTATCCCGATTGGGATAAACAAGTCTGTTCTGGCTAAAATTTAAGGTTTATTATTATTTTGTATATACACACACACACACACACACACACACAAAATTGTATATGATATCCTATTAGCTAATGGTATTCTTGCAATTATAAAAAAAATGTTTTTATTAAGGAAAACTACCTACATTGCTTAACATTAAAAATCAGCAACAGGAAAGCTGCCTTAATCAGCCTAATATATTAATCAGTACTAGACTGAAGCACCATAAAAAATAATGAAATAATAAGCCAACAGATAGGGCCAAAAGTCCTTGGATGTT
The DNA here is from genome assembly GCF_019279795.1 of Protopterus annectens. Lineage (NCBI taxonomy): Eukaryota > Metazoa > Chordata > Ceratodontiformes > Protopteridae > Protopterus > Protopterus annectens. The sequence continues at coordinate 434,410,398 of NC_056733.1, forward strand.
CTAACTGTGCTATTGGCAACATTCAAAACACATGGCTACCTAACCAATATACCAATGAAAAGTCTACCTGTGCTCCAAACGGCCATCCCTACATCTGTTAGCCCAAAAGTTGAACTGAAACTCTTGTCCATTAAAAGTGGTAAGCAACCTAGCCCCTCACTGGATGTACATGGAAAGTAAGCAAGAGAAATAAGTCAGGCAGAGGATCTAATGACTGTCATTCTTTACTGACAGCACTCCATTGACTGCATAAAGATACACTTCCATAAGAAACAGCCCTAAAGTGAGTAATGGCCATCCCTACATAACTGATGCAAAAAAACAGATGTTGGCCACTGTTTTTTTTATCGACAGGTAAAAGAAACTTGGACTTCTGTATTGACTGTGTATGCAAAGGATGTGGCACCTTGCTGTCACTCTGAGGTGTTGTAAAGCAACAGTGAACAGAGATGCCCTAAAGAGTGAATAAGAAAAAACTCCCTACTCAGCTAAACTCAACCACCCCCCTCAGGAAAGGCATCAGCCCCCGACCATGTTTTTGAGTGAAAAGCTCATAACTACTGACCCTTTTGTTAATATTATTTGTAAATGCTGAACAGTGACTTTCCACTCTAGTAAACAAAAGCCCAAACAGAGCTAGGGTTTAACTGCTCTGTCACTAACAGATGCTCCATTATAGACTATGTATACTAAGTGCACAACAATGGACCTTTAAGCCACTGATGTGAAATGCAATCAGGATTAGAAACATCATGCCTTTATACCAGGGAGAGCTTCTCGCCCTGCACTGGATCAGTCCAAGGACAACTGGGCTTACAGGTAAGCCTTTGTTTTAATACTGCATGTGATTTGTTTACTGGCCATTTTGCTTTTAATTCATAGAATGCTGCAGTTGTGATATGTATGCATTCTTTTTTTTGCTGCATTTCCCTCTACTAAAAATGTAGTTTAATAGTAGCTGACAAACTTTGTTTTTGCAATGTAACTCCAAATATCTCTGTAACTTGATTTTATTGCCTTTATATTATAACATTTTCAGGAAATTTTTGGCTTGAAATCTTTAAACCAGTTCGGAATTGCTGAACTAAAGTATTGTGATTAACAAAGTTAATTAGTTAGTAAATAAATGCAATTCAATTGGTCTGGCCTATAAAATGGTTCTCAGTACAATTCTCCTGGCCATCTGAGTAAGCAGTTGATAAATGTATCTATGGTATGTTTATACAGACTTGTTAAGACACAGTGATTGATTTGGCATTTTGCTAATGTAAAGGCTATTAAAACATGAGTTTTATTTGCTAAGACCTACAGACATTTATTTTATTGAAATGTTCTCCCTCATTTCCATACTCTTGCATTGCTAATATCATGACAAGAGCAGAAGAAATTGTAGCAAGACTCTGTAGGGTCATGTTTAGCTTGCATTCAACCAGATCAAATTAAACCATTCAGGATAGTCACAGTAGCCATAAAACAAGGTCCATGAAAGCTATACAGACATTATCAGACTTAAAAGTTTATAGAATGAATAACAAGTCAACAAAATAACTAAAAAGCAATAAACTTTAAACAAGTTTGGGGGGTTACTATGATCTCACAAGGTAGTGTGCTATTAAGTGATGTTCATCTTCAAAAAAATACATCATTTTCAGGTTATTCTGTAAGATAAATTCTGCTGAGATAGTAGCACTGCTATCCTGAACATCCTGGCTGCTAGTTCCAGTTAACATCACATAATTATTTCCTTAGGTGTTGCAACACTGAAGTTGTTAAAAGTGGTTGTAGATATGAAGTCCCCCACCACATTGATGTGCTATACACATACATAATGTTACTGGATGGTTTAAAAGCAGCTAGCTTTTGGAACAACCAACTGTAAATCTACTGTTTCCATCTAGTCAGTAATGCTTCGCATAATCCTATTCAGTTTATATCTAAGCATTTTTTGATATTGATTCAATAAATTAAAATCTCTACAGTTTGACAAATATTGCTGTGTCCATCTCCAATGTGTCCATGAAGTACATGATGTTGGTATTGGATGAAATAGAAAAGAAAGAAAAATGTATTCCTAGTTCTTCTTTGTAATGGTTTAATTAAAATGAAAGTATGAAAAAGCATATGAATCCTGATTCCTATGCTGAGAAAATGCTTACTATAAATAGGTTGAGGTAAAGTTGGGAAGTACTGTCAGGGTTATTTTCTTTGAAAAAAAATGTTTAAAATACCTTTTCAGATTGTGCTAATTGAGGGAATGACACCCTGAATGTAACATTTATAGCTTAGGGTTGCGTCTGATATGGTTATGACAGTATATTTAGAATAGCAAAAATGCCAGAGAGCCTAGAAGTGCTCCATCAGGTCAAAAATAAGTGATACTTTAAGTATGTTCAGTATACTATAAGATCCCTGATGTTGGTAGTGGTATATAGCTTATGGGTGGATGCATGCTATCCAAATGTCTGCTGCTCAGATTCACACTGTTTTGAATGTTGTTCATAGCAAACATCATACACTTGTTATTATAAACTTCTTTCAGATTGGTAGCAGTATAACCCACCTGTAGCATGCACTCTATCTGAACCAAAGCATTACATTGTATTTGTGCTGTACAGCCAATGAAAGCTGATTATTTTTTGTAATTTAAATCACAGTTCATTGGCTTTATTAAAGAAGGTAGTATGATAGTTAATATGTTTTGTGTTTGGGAGTTTCTATTACCTATTAATCTCTAAATAAATACCATGTTGCATGAGATCTATTTGGAAGATGAGACTAAATGTTTGTCTGCTAGCTGCCCAGAAGACTATACTTTTAACTTTTCAGTAATGAGAAAGTATATATATATATATATATATATATATATATATATATATATATATATATATCTATATATATATATATATCTATATCTATATCTATATATATATATATATATATATATATATATATATATATATATATATATATATATATTTATATATATCTATCATCAGGGGAAAGAACGATTGGGAGTGGCTATTGTTAAGGCAACCATTAAGGATTTATAACACCACAAACTGAAGAATAAAACAAAGAACAGCAAGCCAGATATCCACAAGAATTTAATATAATCTGATGTCTCGGCCAAAGCCTTCAAGGAGTAACCATTAAGGATTTGCCTTTTATTTTGGCTTAATCCTTCCTATGTCTGCTGGACTAGTGATAGCCCATGAGTGGACCATATAATGGGCATCAGAGCTGCACTATTCTTCTCATCTGTGGCTGACATCAGCAGGACACCCTCCCACCCACAGGAGGCACTGCATAGTGATTTATCTTGTTTCTACCCGGGAAATTCAACTCAACTCCATGTGCCTTTGTGCATGCGGATTACTTCCCACACAGATTAGGTGTGACCATCCTCCCCTCATTTCCCCTGTTGGTACCACTTCGCACACACATGAGCTGGTAATCAGACTTAGATCACTAATTTAATAAAATCAAAATCAACGGTGAAAATACCTTTAAACCAAAAAGTGAACAGTCCAGCCCTTGATGCAATATAAAAAGTTTAATCTACAGTAAATAAATACACAGCCAATAAGCGCTTTCATCTTAAAACACAAGAACTTCATCAGCTATAGATAGCTAGGGCTCTATCTCTCTCTATCTCTGTACATCAGCAGAACAGACATGAGTAATTAATATGGATTTTAGAGCATCAGAAATCATGTTATACTGTCTATACAGTGATTTATTCTAAATTAGTGTAGGTACATTTTCTGTTTCCAGTTTGATTTGGCTGCACACAGATAAGAAAAAAATGTTTGCCTTCTGAGACACATCAGCTTTTTTTCTGATTACAAGAATAATATCTATAATCCTACGTGACAAAGGGAAGTACTTGATTCTACTTTAGTTAGATGACTTTCCTACTACTTTACAGAAGCGATTATCCAATGTTCTGTATTATATATTTATTAAATACATTTATAGTCAAAGATACTGCAGAAATTAACTGAAAGTGCTGGGAGACATTTTGTCTATACTGCAGCTTTCATTATTTTAATTATTTTATTATGTTTATTATTTATTATTATGTTATTTTAATCTGTGTGCATGACGTGGTGCATAAAGCTTGGAAGTGACTCTTACAGTGACAACATGGGAATATAACATGCAGACTAATAGTAACAAGCATTAATTCTTGTAGTATCCTGATGATACAGACTCAGGGAATCCATCTGCACTGTTGCCAAACTGAGTTTGGGAATGGATATTTGCTATTGGTAGGACTGGTTGAGGGGAAACATAGGATGAAGCAACTGATGGGCAACTGTCATTACCTGGGAGAGGATATAGGGATAGTCAGATGCCTGTGAGACCTCAGTTGAAGACCAGGAGCCTCACACGTCATCTCAGGATAATGCAGGGACAGCGATGATACCCTGACATCCATGCAGTTAACTAGTGCAAATGACTAGCTGTCATGAGAATAAAGGGCATGTGACTCCATGCTCATTGCTTCCCATTGGATCCCTCACTCCCTGGGCCTATGATAATTATCACAGAAGCCATCTGGCTGTGGAGTCCAGGGGCTCACACAGCAAAAAATCAGACCTAGGTTATCAAGTAGGAGCAATAAGGCATCCCATGATGAACAAAAGGGGAAGTCTGGGATGAACAGTTTGAGTCCATGTCGAGCTAATGGGAGGAGGGGTGCAGCAAATAACTCTCATAAAAGCTCAGTGTCAAGTGAAATACTTCAGAGATCAGTACTGGACCTTTTCAGTGTCTATATAAACGACTGTGCAGAACAGCATGGTAGGAAGTATTTAACATTTAGTTGATGGCATTTATTCAACAGCATTAATAAACAGCATTTAACATAAGGGTGAGAAGTGTCTTGGCAAAATTGGCAGAGAGGTAAAAATCATGGTAGCATAAATTCAGTAAAAATAATGCACCTGAAAAATAAAAGCCATAGAAAGAATTAAAATTTTAATGAGAATCAATAGTAACATATAAAGTAGAAGGAGACCTTGGGGAATACATTTTAGATAGTCAAAAATAAACAAGTAGTGTTACAAAGTACCAAAGAAGGTACTTGAAATGAAGACACATACAGTATATGTTGAAAACAACCACGTCATATCTAGAAACTGAATATTAACAATACAAAACTATGAAACAATGCAAAATGGAAATGTAATACTTCAGAACCACAAAACTGAAACAAAGACTTTAATAAAATCAGAAACCTTGTGGAAACCAAGCAACAAAGTTCAAACAGAGAAATAACACTTTTCATGACAGTTTCAATATACCAGAAACAGCTTTCAAAATCCAAATGTTCTTATTCATTACAGTGCTGAAGCACCTTCCTATGGCTATCATTATGAGTGATAAGGGCATATCTCATAGGAGACAATATTTCTCCTGTCACAATCTTTAACAAAGGCACTGTGTTTTATTTCTACCCAGCTAACACCACAAATGATGTTACCATGACTTCAAGTAATTCTGAGTCCTAGAATGTCCTCTATATGCTAACACTGGGCATACTTCAAAATCCTGTGTGGAAGTCAGATAGAAAAAAAAAATTCTCCAAACATTTTTATTAACATTTCCAGCAAAAACAACTTAGTCATAACCAAAAGAACAAATATTTGATACAAGCTCTGAAGCATAAATACTATGTTATTTTAACCAAATTTATCTAGTCTACTGCACTATCACTATGGCATTGTCTTATATAATATGAGATTTCCATTCACAATGACTATCTGATAGTAGATTCTCTACTGTGCACAGAAATTAAAATAAATTTTTGAAAGAAGTATGTATTCATTTGGGAGTTATGAAAGTTAGTTCAATTTTATAACTGAATTGAATGACCTAATCATCCCCTAAGTCAAAATAAAAAATATCAGGTAACATTTGATATAATCTTTTTTTCTTCTACATTGATGGGGAAAAAAGATAAAGCATATTGCCACTAGTAAAAGTCCTGCAGAAAAACAGTATTAGGGCTCATATTTTGTTTCTAGCTAGGCTTAAAATAAACTTACCCAGAGAAACAAAGATATTTGCCTGCCTTAAATAAATTCTCACATATTTAGGAACATAATATGATACCAAATCCTAAAGGCATGGATTGGTGCCAGTAATAGCAAACTGTGTTTATACTAAGTAAGGACACAAATACAGGAGCTCTTTGGTTAAAGTTTTGCATATTAAAGTTTTTAGTCTTAACTAGTAATATTTGCCTGACCATCACTTCATTGTTTGAGTTCCATTAATGGACATACAGCAACTGGTGAGATTCGAGGAGCAGTTTATTAAATGTTACTTGTAGTGTTTGCCAATAATGATTGTTTTAATTGTACACTAAACTGCTATGTATATTTAAACTGTCTGTAATTAGATATTCTCCTCGGGTCTCCACTGAAAATGGGCTCCTGGCCCAGCTGGACTAACCTGGTTAACAAATGACAATAAATAAATAAAATTAAATAAATAAATGTGTTTTGTTTATGTTTTGACATTTGATTCCATAATGATAATTTCCCTTCTTATATATTATTTACTGACATTAATCAGTTCACTATCATATGCAGCTTTACAGTTTTATAGTTTATTTTCTTTGAAGTCAGAAACTAAGAGAATGTTAAATCATTAGATATCAGATTTTATATGCACTGAAAAGTAAGCCATGTGTCTTTATACTCATTTATACCTAAATTGTCTAATAATGCAAACTGTTTATATTAAGTTTCAACATAGTATAACTAAAGTTTAGTTTTGATTATGTTCTCAAGTTGGTTTGGGTGGTACACATTTCACTAAATATTCATGCATGCATAGGCCTAATTAATATTTATTTTCTCAATTTGCCTAAGTTTGATAACTTTAGAGAAGTTTAATGGTTGCTGTAGAAAAGGCCCATAGAGTAATTTTTGCTTTGAAAATATACGCCTTTATTCTTGCTTGACTGTGTAAACTATCTTAAGCAGGTATTAAATGGTATGGGTATTTTTCCAACAATATTTACTTGTATAGATTTATCCAGGAGCTATTTGGTTAAGGTTTTGCATACTAAAGATTAAGTCTTATCTAGCAATATTTGCCTGACCATCACTTCATTGTTTGAGTTCCATTAATGGACATACAGCCACTGGTGAGAAGCAGTTTTTTTAAATGCATTTTTCTAGGGAACACCAGCTTAGATACTATGGGTACCAAATCTGGCATTGTTTATTTGGGGGGAGGGGGTTTGAACATTCATTTACACCATGACTTATATAATGCAGGCCTAAATGTTTTAAGGATTACTTGAAATGCATATGAATATGGAGGCTGGGCATGGTAGCCATTGCTTTATTGCATTTATCAACTGAATTAGTTGGTGGGAAAAAAATGCCAGTTGCCTTGACTAAAGTTGAAAAAATGATTAACCGTAAATAATCTGGTGCTATGTATATTGTATTTCACAATAAAATACAAATCTTTAGAACAGGTAACAAAACTACATTTTCAGGAAGAAACTCATCTCAAAGTAGTTCAAAAGCAGTCAAAGTACTATTGAGATGGAGAAAAGATAAGGCAACTTAACTCTTCACCAAAAGTTGCAACTGTAGCTCATAAGAACACAATGGGAAGAATACAATGGTACCAAACTATGTTTTTATACATTCTGACAAATAGGTTCATAGGTAGGTACTAGGCTGTCTGCCCGAGGGCATTTATAAGCCTAGCCAGAGTGTGTCAGCTTTCACCATCCCATTGATTAATTAACTGATCCTCTGTCAAGCAGAGCCAATGAAGTGATCCCAGGGGTGTATTTTTTTATGGATTCTATAATGAGGGACCTCCATTTTGAGAATTATGGTCATATTATGTTACAAAATAATCTCACTCTAGGTGATAGGTTGGCATTGGATCAACTATGTAACAACAAGGAAATTACAGTACTTTCAGCTGATAAAGGAGGTGCAGTGGTGGTTCTCAATACTGATGATTATATACAGGAGGGCTTGTCACAACTATCAGACAAAACCTGTTATATGCATATGCCTGTAGATCCCACACCTCACTTCAAAGAAGAAATTGATTCTTTTTTAAAGCTTGCTTTTGAGGAGGGGATTGTTAACAAAAAATGTCTTTCATCTTTGATTGTTTCAGAACCTCGCAAACAGATTCTATATCCTTTGCCAAAGATTCACAAATCACTTAACAAACCCCTGGTAGACCTATTGTCTCTGGAATAGGATCTCTTACTGAACCTCTATCAGCCTTTCTTACGAGATATCTCAAACCTTTGCTGGGTTTGATTAGGTCCAGGTTGCAGGACACAACCCAATTCTTACAGATTATTCAGGATACCCAGTTAGAACCAGGATGGTATATGTGTACCTTAGATGTTAAGGCCTTATACACCAGTATTCCACATTGGGCGGGTCTACAATTTCTTCAATATTGGCTTGACAGGGCTAATTTGTACTCACCCAGGTTCAATACTCTACTTATTTGTTTGTCAGAACATGTACTCAATAAAAATGTGCTGTATTTTCAAGGTCAGTGTTATTGGCAATTGCAGGGTACAGCAATGGGGGCGTCTTCCGCTCCCATTTATGCTGACCTTTTCATGGCTTATTTTGAGGAGTACATGATTTATGATAACTTGCACAACATTTATCAGGTAGAAATGGACATCTGGCGACGTTATTTGGACGACTGCTGGTTAGTGTGGCGTGCAGATTTGGTTTACTTACGTGAGTTTGTTGATTACCTTAATAGCAACATATGGGGACTGGAATTTTCATTAACATATGATCAGAATACGATCAATTTCTTGGATGTTACTATCTTGAAAAACCAGGACCTCACATTATCTAGTAAGGTTTTCCGTAAGTACCCGCAATATAACACCTTGTTACATGCTTCAAGCATGCACCCACGCCACACTATCAGGAGTATTCCAGTGTCACAATTCATGCGTATTAAGCATCTCAGTTCTAAGGATGCTGAATATGAATCAGCTAGCATGGACCTATGCAATAGATTTATCAGCAGGGGTTATGACAATAAAGATATTAACTTAGCCAGATGCAGGGTCAACCGTATGAACCGAGAAAAGTTGTTGGAATATAAAGTGGAGAAAAATACTACATTATGTACCCCTATACGATTCATCACTACCTATGGTAGAAACATCAATATGATAAGGAATACTATCAACAAACATTGGAATATCTTGCTTGCCAATGATCATTTGAGGTCACTTTTAGGGCAACAATGTCGTTTTGCTTACAAACGTGGCAAAACATTGGGTTCTTACCTATCTCATTATAAACACATAGGTAGTGGGGGGACCACCCATAAACAACTTACACTATATGGGGATGAGTTATTTGGTTCCTTTCCCTGTGGCCATTGTGGGTCATGTTCCCTGATGAATAAATCTAAGGAATTTTCAAGTCGCAATACCAGCAAAATATATAATATTAAAACTTTTGGTAACTGTGGTAGTGATTGGGTTGTTTATCTAGCAACCTGCTACTGCGGTGCGTTTTATGTGGGCCAAACTTCAAGGCCCCTTAGATCTAGAATGAATGAACATTGAGGTGATATTAAGAATCATAAATCCAGCAGTGCTTTGTACCAACATACTCTCAAACATCCACAGGCAAAATTCAGTTTTATGATTATTGATCGAATTACAGGCGATCGCAGTCACAAACAGGGTTGGCATGGTCTTTTGGATCATAAAGAAAAATACTGGATAACTACTTTAGGGGGTCTTTTCCCTCCTGGTCTTAATGATCACCTGTAATTGGTTAATTATACTGAATCTTTCAGTTTATGATATGGATGGACATTGGATGTCCAATTTTATATTATGAACATATGTAGTTCCTCAGTTTTGAAATATTGATATTACATCCCATTTTGTGGATGTTCCACATTTATTATGATGAATACACCTGAAGCATGACAGTTCTGTGAATTTTTTTTGTCACTTTTTTTATAATCATTATTATGATTGATGGTTTAATGGCAACCTGTAGTTGGTTGTGCATATTGGATTACATACAACATGGATGGATATTGTATGTCTAGTTATATATTATTATTATATGTAGTTTCTCAGTCACCCCATATTGATAATGTATTCCATCTGGTCGATATTTAGGATTAGCTATGATATACATATTCTAGGTATCACAGTTCTGTGGATATTTTCTATTCATTTTAAGAGGTATAGCCTATTTGTAATTTGTATTCCTATATGATCCTTAACAGTTTACTATTGGTAACAGTTCTATTTTTAGAGTAGTCATCTCAGGAAAATATGTTTTACATCAATTCCTACCAGTGACCACATTTAGCTTTAAGAAGCTTTATGTTTTCCACTTTATTTTAGCTTTATGATTTATTTTGGTTGTTACACTGACCAACATTAAGTTTTGTTTCAGTATGAAGAAATTCTTTAGGCTCTGGTTGCATTTCATATTTTTAATGTTTCATGAATATTCATGATTAATGACTGCCTATTGGTCTATATTTTGTATATATTATACATGTTAACGGGGCACTTTTTGTTTGTCCTACACTGAAGAAGGCAGATTTTGCCGAAACCGGTCTGTTAATAAAGGACTGATTTATTTTCCACATCTGGGCTGCTTTTGCTGGTCTATTTTTGTTTCTTGTGTATTTTCTGTTACCCATCCACTCATCAAGGTTTCTCTTGAAGAGTGTTAGTGAGGGGCTCTGCCTGATGTAATTTGGAAGTTTGTTCCAGAGCATGGGGAGTCTCTGTGATAGGAATCTATCCCTCCAGCATGTTCTATTTATTGCTGTGGCAAGGTTTAGCTCACTAGAGCGCATGGCTCGCAGTGACTTGGATTTCTTTAGGTGGAGCATGTCCATCAATTCTGAGTTGGACATGGCTTTGTAAGTCAGGCAGAGATCACCTCTGAGTAAGTGATATGTCACTGAATACAGTCGGAGTTTTTTCAGTTGGGCTGCATAGGACATATGTTTGAGGCCAGTAATCCTCTTGATGAGGTACTTTTGTGGCCTTTCCAGCTGTTGGAAGTGTCTTGTGAGGTACAACCCAAATGGGGCATTGTACTCTATGATGGGTCTAATGAGTGTCGAGTAGAGGAGCACTATAACCTCTTTATTTCTAGATGTGAAACTTTTAGTAATTAGATGGGCCACATAGAAGGATCTCCTAACTACTTTGGCAATATGATTGTCAAAGGAGAGATTACTATCTACCTGGGTCCCCAGATCTCTTAATACCTATTCTGTATTAAGGGGGCTGCCACCTATGTGGTAATTCATGGGTGTTTTGTTTTTTCCAAATGGGATGACTATGCATTTTTTGGCATTTAGCTTGAGGCCATGACTTTGACATCAGGTGTCCCTCTCATTAAGGCCCTTTTGGAGGATGTCCGTGTCAGCCAGAGAGTCAATTATGGCTCCCAGTTTGCAGTCATTGGCAAACTTGGTTAGCCATAGTCCTCCTGTGCTTGCCTGTACTTCTGAGAAGTATATGCCGAACAGTAAGGGTCCCAGGACAGAGTCTTGCGGGACACCACTTGTGACTGGTTTAGAGTCAGACCTGGAGCCCGCTATTCTTACCGTGTGAGTTCTGTCTGTAAACCAGTTGGCAACTCATCTCGTGACATAGGGGTTTATGTTCAGGCTGGTGAGTTTTTCTGTAATACCTGAGTGGGGAATGGTGTTGAAAGCCTTGGCGAGGTCAAAGTAGGCTTTGTGAACCTCCTTTCCCTCATCTATGGCCTTGGTAACTGTCTCAAAGAAGTCAACCAGGTTTAGTAGGCATGATTTGCCCTTAACAAAGCCAAACTGGGTTGGGTCAAGTATTTGCAGGTTCCCAATGTCTTTATTAATGAGTTCCATGATGATGTGTTGCATAGCCTTGCAGACCAGGCAAGTCAGACTTATGGGGTGATAGATACCAGGGTCAGTTGTGGCCCCTCCTTTGTGGAGAGGAATAACTGTTGCTGTGCATCATTCTATAGGCACGTAGCCTGTGGAGAGGCTGGGGTTGAACAGCGTGTTTATGTGGTGGGGTTAGTTCATTCTGTAGTTTGTGCAAGACGCAGCCTGGGACACCATCTGGTCCCATTAACACTGTGTTTTTGGCTTTTGAAAGGGCTGTTTTCACCTGTGCGTCTGTGATTTTTGGGACACTACACTTTTCCAGTATTGTTGTGGGCCATTTTGGAGGTGAGAGGAGGTGAAGTTTGCACTGAATCTATTTGCCAGGATGTTAGCAATATTAGTAGGCTCAATATATTTTGCGCTATTTTGCACTAATCCAGTGCATATCTGCGAGTTGCCACTTAGATTCGTGACATAGCTAAAGAAGGCTTTGTGCTTATCTTTTGAATCTTTGGCTATTTTTCTTTCAAAGTTAGCCTTGGATGATTTCATGAAGGACCTTAGTTTCTTACTGATACTGATCAGGGATGTCTTTCCTTCTTGGGATTTGCTTTTTTTCTGAACTAGTTTCCTCCTTCTATTGTATAGCTTGTTTATTGCAGGGGTCCACCAAACTGGTTTCCTTCTCTTAGAAGAGTGAGTCTTGGTTTTGCTAGGAATGGCAAGATCCATGCATCCTTGTTGGTGCTCATAGAGTGCATTTGTAAAGGTTTCTGCATATTGGGCAGCATTATCTTTTAGCGTGAGGGCTGTGAAACTTACCACCTCTGTCTTAAGTAAGGTGAAGTTTGCAATAGAAATGTTTTTTACTGTGGTTTCCTTAGTTGGGGGTGGTGGTGGGGTGTGGACATCCAGAGTGATTAGTTTATGGTCTGATCTAACCAGTGACGGGTTGACCTCTGGTGTGGAACACCTGTCGCCCATGTTGGTGATGACTAGGTCCAATATGTTTTCACTTCTGGTAGGGGAGTTTACCAGCTGATCCAGGGCATTTGAGTTGATGAATTCCAGGAAGCGCTGGGCCTGGGAATTTGTACTCGAGTAGTTTTCCCAGTGAATGGTAGGGTAATTGAAATCACCCAATATCAGGGTGTTCGGTAGGACCTTCATGTTTTCCAGTGTCTATAGAAAGGTGGAGTTGTGGTCCTGGGTCATGGAGTGTGATCTGTAGCAGGCCACAATTTGCATTGCAGATTTGCCTGATGTTAGTTGCACATGGATGATCTCAGAGGTATCATGCTGAGCCACTAACCTGGAGGTGTAGGTATCCTTGATGAATATGGATACACCCCCTCCTTTTGTGTTTCGGTCTGTGTTCTGTGGGTCTGTAGCATCTTTTAGAACATGCTATAGAGCACTATATCTGGTCGAGGCTGTGACCCTATTACTGAAAAAAATGTCCTTTTGGTTAAAATTTGAAAAAGAAAATACCTCAGACATTCTATAACAGCAAGTTATGAATCAGATACAAGTGATTCACTGAATATGTACCCAATGAACATTTCTATAATTTAATCCTACAACAGATTGTATGCATTCACTGCTGATACTGTCATCAAGATATATATAGCACAAGTATACTTTTTAAATTCTCTCCGACAGGGAGAAATATGGCTGATGAATTCCTCTGACAGATTAACCTGCATCTAGTCAGTAATATGCCAGGGCACATTCAAATTGTGGTATAACGTAAATTTATTAGATTTCTTTCAGTAAACAGCAGCAAAACATCCATGACCCTGGGATCAGTGTGCACAAATTTGTACACAAACTTCCTACTATGAAAAGATCACTTCATGGGTACAGACTCCTAATGATGTGCAAACTGTTTCAAACTTTTTAATGTTTCTGAATGAATACAGTGAGCACTTCTTAAAAGAGAGAACACTGGTAGTAGTACTTGTACAAACTTATGCCCTTTGGGCATCAGTAGCATCTTTTAGAACATGCTATTGAGCACTATATCTGGTCGAGGCTGTGACCCTAATGTTGTGTATTATTTCTACAACTCATACCTCTGTCCAGTCAGAGATGTAGAAATGTCCAACTATCTTTGTTAGTTTTTCATCTGTTGTAATAATTCCATCAAGTCCTCTACTTTACTTGTGAGTGATGCCTTCTTAGGAAAAACCATATAGCACAATCTTCTAACAGCCTTTTCAATGAGATACAAATATACATTCATCTCAAGCCTTATTTTCTTTCCTAACATGACAATTCTGTAAATTGAACTCAGCTTCCTCAAGGCATACCAATGCACAAATCCATTAATTTCACTTCTGTTGCACAAGTTAGGCATGATTTCATGTCACATTTAATTCATTCATTCATACTCAACTTATATAGTAAAAATCAAACTGTAGTACCAATCGCCAAACCTGCTATACTAAGAAATATTTATATACTTTCATATTAGCATCCATATACAAATTTAGACAAAGTGTTTCAGTTTACTCAGTGTAATTCATACACATAAGAATGTACTGACAATGTTTTCACAGGGGGGTTATACCCCCTACACACCCATAATTCCATAAATTGTGTATATTGGGTTACACTAAACTTAACAATACTGACTTAAATGTTTATGTTGACTGACACACATTTTTGGAATTTAGTCATTCATATTTCCTTCTTCAAAAACAGACATTCAGATTCCCTGTAACTTGATCACACTGCATGTATCTGAATAGCTTAGTATACTCCATAAAGTAATTAGTGAGCCTTTTTTTTTTTGCTTTTCTGATGACCTTAGTATTCTAAGAAAACACATGGGGTAAAGACATTTCGGAGGAGAGCTTTAAAACTGTTGGAAGGGAGTGTAAATTGGTCATTGCTACAAGAGAGTTACATGTTGAGAAAAAGTCTATACAGTTACTCAAAGCAGGCAATCTAAAGACAGACATAATGAGGGATGAGTTCACAAAAAGAAAAAAAAAAAGCTGGATTGGTGATTCAAACAGTCTATCTGAAGAAGATGTAGATTCAAGAATACAAGGGACAAACAACAGAATATTTATGAGTGTTGATATAAAAAGAAATGAGGAGAGACCTACCACTTGATTATGGGAACAGCAGGAACACAGTCTTCCTGATACCGACTCATCAAATTTATCTGCCGTAGGGCATTTACATTTATCAGTTCTACTTTGGGATTGTAGTTGTTCAACCCATTTTATTTCCCTTGTAAGGCATTTCTCTTTTACCCATAGTTATGTGACCACAGGGTTACTAAATAAGTAAGAAAGTGGTGGGATGTCAGTGCAGCATGTCTCCTGCAAAAAAACACTTTGCAACAATCGTCACTTATACTTTCAGTAGTACTTTCTGTTCCTGAAGAGTATGACTAGTCTGTTTGGTGTCTGCTCGTTGAAGATCAATAGATGTTTCAAGTTCTAGTAGTGGGTCATAAATGTTATCTGTTTGAATTGTTTGCAGTTTGAAGTGAGTGCAATTTTCCTCTTCCTCTACATATGGTATTTTGGTCAGAATTTGTAATTTAGACCATTGCAATTTCCAAAGTGAGCTTATTCAGGAAAGGGTAGTGCTGTCATGTTGCACTAATTAAAATGAGTTGCTGTTTTTCATTTTTTCTGAATTTCACATAATAATAACCATTTGAAAAGTTCTACCTGTTGTTTACCTATGAAACTATACTAGTGCACTATCACTAAAGTTATGTTTTTTTGTAGCTTATTAACCAAGATCTTAATGATTAACAGTTTCCAAAGCTCAGTCATATTAACAAAGCAACTAATACTAAAAAGACTGCCATCTATGTTCTTGTAAATGGGGTAATTTGCAATGAAATGAGCAGTCAGGAAGCTGAATGAGTTGTAAAAACCATATTGATCATCATAGAGAAGGTCATACTTATTTGAGTTTTAAATAGTTCTTTGTATAGCAATTTTTCAAGGAATCTTGTAAAGGGAGAGAGGCTTGATATTATTCAGTATTAGAGCCAGTAGGGGAGTTCACATTTAGGAAAGGAATTACTATGGATTGTATAACAAAAGCAGGAACTGTGCCAGTCCAATTGTGGTATGAGTGAGAGGCTTGTTTACTTTCTTTGAAGCTACTCTGAGGAAAGTTTGACAGGTTTGCTGAACTTAGACTCTGAGGAGTTTAACTTTAATAGCAGTGCTTTAATTTCTTTGTCTGAGGTGTGAGAAAAGTGAAAGGCAGCAGCAAATTATGAGGGTAATGTTGGGGTTGAGAGCGGATCTTGTGTGATTGCTATTTTTCTGACTCTCCCTCCATGCTATCTGTGAGATCCTGTAACAAGACTAAAGAAAATGCTGGTATTCTGTCATAAACATTTAGGTGATAAGTTGGAAAACATTATTATAGTTAGTTGATAATGGCATCTCTCAATTGCTTTATTTATTTCCAGAATATTTTTTTTGTTTGTTTGGTTTAGTATCCCACGTGCAAAAATGGGAAAAGAGGGGTGTTGGTGGATGGATGGATAGTAAGCCAATTGCCTTTTTGACTAAGAAACAAGGCCTTCACTGCTCTTGTGGCTATTATTGTGGACTTCCTTAAGTTGAAGAAATTATGACAGAGCTGCATGTTAGAGAAGTCTTGTTTCTAGACTTTCCAGGCATAATCGCTAGACTCTCTTTGGACTTTGATAGCAGCTGATAGCCAAGGGGATATCTAAACTCTGAAAATTCTTCTGGTAACTGAGTTAAGAGAATGTGGATGAGGGTGCCAACAAAGTTGAAACCAGCAGAATAGCTGTACGCATCTATGTTCAGTATGAGAAGCTCAAAAGATGAGTAATTGCATGGGTGTGGATTTATCCTTATGGTTGTTTTAACTAACTGTGCCAAACTGTTATTGAAGCATTTTGGCTAGTCACAAAGAAGCTGGCTTTACAGCATTAACACTGAAATCACTAAAAATTATTGTGTTTTTAGCAACCTGCTTACTGGACCTATTTTGTATTGTGTTTTGAATAGTGGTCAATGAAGAGGGAGTGAGTGAGGGAGTGAGCGTGTATACTGAACCAATAAGTGCATGTGTCTGTCTTCCTAATCTACTGTGAACTAGGGCCCAGTTTAGGCTTTTCTCATCCATAGTGCTGGATTTAGTGACAGCAATAACAGTAATATTACTGATTATTGCAATTAGTATCAATGCTGCATCTCTAATTCTATGACCAGGTTTAGGGTCATTGATAAGAATTTTTATATCCCAAGTATTTTGTGAGGGACAGAACTCTTCTTTCAGCCAGGATTCTGAAAGTGCCCCTATGTCAGGTCACTTCATAATTAGCCAAGCCTCAAGTGATGCCCATTTATTATTTAGAGTACAAATAATTATGGAAACTATTCTTAGATCTTTCTTTTTCATGTAGGGGTATGTGTGGTGTGTGGAGGCATGGTGTTGATAAAAATTGTCACATGGCCCTTGGTTTAAATGTAAATCCACTAATGAGATAAACTTGTGCAAGAGATATTGTATTGTGGCAAAGGGCTTGCTGAATTGTGCAAGAGAATGATCTAAAAATAAAATTGTTTTGTCAATGTGTAAGTATCAAAAGTGATGCAGTCTTTATACATTGCAGGGGGTATATACTGTTATATTGGATGAGGATGTGATTAATCCATCAGAATAAAGTACTAGGTAGAGCTCCTGACAGGCATATATATATATATATATATATATATATATATATATATATATATATAGGTTGAGAGAAATAAAAAAGGAATAAAAGAAAGGCTAGTAATGCAGCTGTGAATCGAAGGATAGTCATAGTGTAGACAGGATGCCTAGCAAAAGAAAGTGGCGGGCATATTTGCCAACTAGGCTGTTTCTAAGGTAAGTGAAAAAATATTGCAGAAAAAGTGAAAGGTAAGGTAGAATGAAGCCAACGTGCTACATCAAGTGAAACAGATAATAGGTGGTGAAGAGTAGCAAGAAATAATAAGTACATCACCTAGCTGCTACCAAGGATGTTTGTAAAGAAGAAGAATCTGAAGGAAGGAGACAGAGATAAGGTAAAGGGTAGTTTACCTGCCACCTAGGCTAACTAGGAAAATGTGATTGTACAAGCCCATATGCACTCCATTTTCCTGGACAAGGGTATAAGAAGTAATCAGTTTATCCGGCAGCAAGGCTGAGGTCAATGAATGTGGGGATGAGTGTAGCAGATAGAGATAT
This sequence comes from Protopterus annectens, assembly GCF_019279795.1. Taxonomy (NCBI): domain Eukaryota; kingdom Metazoa; phylum Chordata; order Ceratodontiformes; family Protopteridae; genus Protopterus; species Protopterus annectens. The sequence continues at coordinate 434,428,530 of NC_056733.1, forward strand.
ATGAAAGGGGGTGAGTGTAGCATACAGAGATATAGGAAAGTTCAAAGACAGCATACATTTTATTTATTTTATTTTACATTTGTTGACCGGGCTAGTCTAGCTGGATACATGTCCATTTTCAGTAGAGGCCCGGTGAGAAAAGCTCCACATAGTTATACATAGTAATTACAATATAAGAATAGAAGTTATACAGTGTTGTTACAAAAATTTAGAAAATTTAAGATAGTGCAATCAAAAGAGAAAAGTGTTTTTTTTTTGTTTTTTTTTCATAGTTTAGCATAGTATTCCAGTTTCATGGGTTACAGTGATACATTTTGCATAAAATGCTTATATTTGTGTACAAAAGGATAGATTGTAAAGATTTCATATGAAGACATAAAGGAGGGGAGTGAAAAGTTAGAGGGAGAAGAAATTAGTCAGGGTTAGTGCAGGTGCATAGCCAGTGATTATTGAGATGTAGTTTTAGATGTTTTTTAAAAAGTAGTAGAGAAGTCTGAGCTGTGATATCGGATGGAAGTTTATTCCATACTTTCCCCACAGAGTTAGAGAATAAGGAGTCACCTGCTGAGTTGTTTGATTTAGTAGTGTTAATCAGCAGTTTGTTTGAGGAACATAAATTTTTGAGGTTGTTGTAAGGTGTGATAAGGCTAGAGAGCATAGGAGTATTGCTAGGTAGATACAGGATCTTATGAGCTATAGTGAGTTGGTGAAATTGAAGTTGGTTAAGGAATTCAAGCCAGTTTAAGTGTTTAAGATTTAAACAGTGGTGGGTTCTGAAAGGAGAGCCTGCAGCAAATCTAGCAATATTATTATAGGAAGTTGCTAGTTTCTTGAGGTTGTTTTTTGGAGATATTAGTATATATGGGAGCAGCAAAGAGCAGAGTGGATAGAAGGTGAGTTCTAGCTATAGCAGACCTAGCTTCTGGTGAAAGATAGTGTTTGATGCGATAAAGGGATCCCAGTTTCTTATGTGTTAATTTTATTGTATTGTTTATGTGTGTATCGAAGTTTAGGTTGTTGTCAATCGTTATTCCTAGCAGTTTAGTGTTAGGGTCAGGTGAGATAAGGGTACCATTGTTAGAAATAAGATTGATCTGTACAGGGGAAGACTTTTGGGTTGGGGTGAAAAGTAGCAATTTAGTTTTTTTGGGGATTTAGGAGTAGGCAGCGGTAAGAGAACCATTGTTCAACAGCATTGAAGGCTTTTTGAGTAATTGACTGAAGTTCAGTTGGTGAGTTAGCAGAGCAGATTAAGGTTGAGTCATCTGCATATTGAATACAGGTAGAGTATGGGATTGCAGATTGAAGGTCGTTTATGAAGATAGAAAATAAGAGTGGGCCTAAAATAGAGCCCTTTGGAACGCCGAGGGAGATTGGGAGGTGATTAGAAAGTTCATTTTGCCAGAGTACAGCCTGCTGACGATTATCAAGGTAAGATGTAAACCACTTTAAAGACAGGGAATCCAGAGAGAGTGACATAATGGTATGCAGTAGGAGTTGATGGTTGACCATATTGAAAGCTTTGGATAGGTCAATGAAGACTGCAGATGATAGACTGTTGTTATTGTGGTTATTGTTGATACAGTTTGTGAATGATAGCAGGGCAGTGGTAGTACTATGAAATGGTCTAAAGCCATGTCGGCAATTAGCAAGTATGTTATTTATGAGAAGATGGTTGAGTATCTGCTTATGGATGCATTTGTCCATAATTTTAGATTTTCCAGATTGATGGTACATCACCTTCATTTATAGATCTGTTTATCAGAATGGAAATAGGGTAGGCAATGGCTTTAGCACCTATTTGCAAGAATTCTGCTGGGAGTTTATCAGCTGATGGGGAGGTTGGTTTTAACCTTTGGAGGAGGGAGGAGATGTATGAAGTAGATACAGGTTGGGGGTGAAATCGTGGGGGTGGATTATCAGAAGATGTGGGCAAGTTAGATATATTAGGTGATAGGTAGCTAGCTAGAATTTGAATGGTTTCTGTAAAGAAAGAATTAAAGGTATTGGCAGTTTCTTTTGGATTTTTGGGGTTAGATCCTTGTGGACTGGGTGTGATTGATTGGCCTGGGTAGAGCAGATTATTAATACTAGCCCAGAATTTTTTAGGTTGTCTGGTAGAGGACTGATGTAATTGTAGATAGTAATAATTTTTATCTAGCAGGGTGGCTCTATTAGTGCTGTTTCTATGTTCTCTAAAGGTTTTATGGTCTGTCAGATTCTTAGAAGTACGCCATTTTGCCCAGTATTTATTTCTAAGTAGGATTTTCTGTTTAGTAGCATTAGTAAGCCAAGGGGCTGGTTTAGCTTTGATTCTGATTGAACGGGTTGGAGCATGATGATCCAAGATAGCCAAGAATGTAGTATTAAAGTATTCCACTGCGTTATTGAGAGGGAGAGTTTTTAATGGAGACCAATTACATTGATTAAGTTCAGCTTGGATAAGTTCTGGGTTGAAATGCTTTTTTGAATGTATTATTCAGAAAGTGTTTGGGAATGTTATGTCGGTTTTATGTCTGATAATATATGTAAGACAATGGTCGCTAAGGTCATCAGGAAGGATGCCTGTTGTGTAGGTTTGCTGTGGGGTATTAGTTAGTATCCAGTCTGTGGTGGTAGCTTTGTTATTGATTTTATTGGTTCTGGTATGGTAATTAATCAGTTGTGAGAAGCCATACAGGTTAATGTGGGTGGTGGGATTCATATTTGTGCAGGAGTTCCAGTCAATGTTAAAGTCCCCAAGAATAATGGTTTCTTGAGGGATATTACTAGAGAGCCAGCAAAGAATGTCTTCTAGAATATTACAATTGTTCCCTGGGGGGAGATAGACAAAGATGATATTTATGGCTTTACTAGAATTTAGCTGCAGTTTGGAGATTATTATTTCTGCACTAGCATTTGTTGGTAAGTTAAGGTTGAGTGTACTGATTTGTAGCTCAGTTTTATAGAGGATTGCTACTCCCCCTCCTTGTTTGGAAGTACGGTCGAGTCTAATAATATTATAGCCAGGTGGTGAGATTTCGTTGTCTTTGATGGAAGGTTTTAGCCATGTTTCAGATAAACATAGGATATCAAATGGCTGAGTCTGTAAGAGTGCATGAAGTTGAGTAATTTTGTTGCAGATACTGCGTATATTTAGGTGTGCAGTTGAGAGTGAGTTGGTAGGCTTGGTAGGTGGAGGTTTAGTAGAATTGTTGTGGTTGTTAATTGTTAAGGAAAGAGGATTATTTGGGCCAGGGTTTGGGTGAATGTCACCATCTAATAGAGATAGAAGGGGTGCTATAGGTTTAGGTTGGTCTGGTTTGCTGTAGAAATTGAATAGTTTTCTAGTTTTTAGGTAAGAGAAGTTAATATGAGTGAGTCGATGATATTTCGGTAATTGGAAGGAGGGTATGTAAGTGATATTTAGGCAGTAGAGAGAAGAAGGTTTTGCTTGTGATGAGGTATGTCTGGAAGGTAGTGGAAGGGGGTTGTTGAGAGAGTGTTCAAATGAGGTAAGAAGATAGGTAGAGGCAAGAGGGGGTAATAAGAGTAACCAAATTAAAATTTGACTGTTGTGGGGGATTGTAGGGATGTACAATTTAAAGATAGTGATTTGAATAGAGCAGCAATAGGTTGGAAAAAATGTAAGTAAGGTAGAGTAGTGGTAATAGGATTGGTGTTAGGAGAAGATGTGAATAGAGATAGTTAATGTGGGCAGGTTGTTGAGGAAAGGGGGAGGGTGTAGTAATTATTTGTTTTATGTGGTTGGTATAAATTTTGAAGGGGTGTGGTCTGTAGGTGGATAAGTTAAGGAGCACTGGGGCGGGTGGAAATTGGGGGCAGGGTAGGGGAGCAGAGTGAGCCCAAAGGGCGAATGGAGCGGGATCCGACAAGAGAGAGTTCTGCCAAGGAAGACAATCAGTGAGATCGGAGAAAATTCTGCAGGTAAGTTTGGTAGAATAGGAGTTTGAGAGGGAGAGAATGTTAGAAAGAATAGGCTGGTAGGAAGAGATTAAGGCTGTAAGAGAGATAGTAGGTAGGAAGGATGCTTGGAGAGAAGGTAAAAAATCAGTGAAAAGCAGGGGGCAATGTGCTATAGGTAGGATTAGCCGGTTTGTAGCAAATTGGTAAAGAATAGCTTATAGAGTGATGCCACCTAGTGGCCAGGAATATAAATACAAGAGCTAGGCCTACTGTAGGTGATGGCAGGGTAAGTGAAGGGTAAAAGTGGGACAGAAGGAAAGATAGGACACGTGTTAGAATTAGGGATACTTACAGGCGATTAAATTAGGTGGTTGGGGGGGGTGGCTGCTGACTACCGACTACCTAGACTTGGAAGCTTAGGCTAACCTAGCAGAAGCTTGGACATTTATCAGATAGCAAAAGTGACTTTGTTATTTCCGTACATACTTTCACTGGTTTATAGGAAGGGAAAGTTTGTCTGGGAGCCAGTAACTACTTCCTGAGATTAATTAATTTCAGTGATGACCAGCAGCTAACATTCAGTTGTTTGCTGTAGGGGCAAACCGAAGTACACCGTTTCACTGGTTTATAGGAAGGGAAAGTTTCTGTTTGAGCCATTAACTACTTCCTGACATGGATTAATTTCAGTGATGACCAGCAGCTAACATTCAGTTGTTTGCTGTAGCGGCAAACCGAAGTACACAGTTTCACTGGTTTATAGGAAGGGAAAGTTTCTCTGGGAGCCAGTAACTACTTCCTGAGATGGATTAATTTCAGTGACAACCAGCAGCCAACATTCAGTTGTTTGCTGTAGGGGCAAACCAAAGTACACAGCTTACTATAGATTAAGCACCGAGGTAGGGAGCACAGCAGCCGAGTACAGGGGTAGAAAGAAAGATCTACCTAGATTAACCATAAATATGACAGGAGAAAAAGTGAAGTGAAGAATAAGTTACATTTTAAGTCAAAGAAGTGGAAGATGAGAAGGTTTAGGAAGATATGTAGTTGTGAGTGAAATGCAAGAAGGAAGGTAGGTGGTGATATCTTGTGAGAAAAGGAAGGAAATGGGTGACGTGCCAGATCAAGTCCATCTAGATTGTAAGGAAGTATGAGAGGAGGAAGTACAGTGAGTACTAATTCACACTGACTAGAAATGGATGAATATGTCAGTGAATTAGCTGAAGTAGCTGAGAATGAGGAAATGCAGGGACGTGGTGAAAGGAGAAGGGCTGAGTGTAAAGTGTTAGAGCTGATAAAGCATAACAGCTGTAAAAAGTGTGACATAAAAAGGGATGTATTTGCATGAACTGGAAGAATAAAGATCAGAGTGGTGTAGTTTGCCCTAAAAAGTACAGATAAGTGGTCTGTGTTTGCATGACTGGCTGTTGCAAACAACGTAATCAATAAAAATTGTAGTATATATATTTTTTATTCCTTATGTAATTTTCATGCCCTAACTGTTCTGTTTTTTGGAGTTATGCTTATGTCATACGAAAATGGTAAAGAGAGCTAATAGATACCTTTATGTGATTTTACATATACATTTAAATAATTAAAATGTTTAGATTTCTAATTGGTTATAAGCAGAACCAGTTATACAGCCCAAAGCTAAAAGAAACTGTCAACGACTACAGCCTAACCTCACGATTCCCACATTTAAATAATATCACAGAATATCTTGCAGATAATGGTCTCAAACAACTAATTCATGAACCCAAATGACTTAGTCTAAAGTATTTATTAATAACCCCAGAAATATTTCTTCTATTACCTCTCCCACCCCACCATCCACGTACTCTTAGTTTAAAAACAATAGCTTTAACGAAGCCCCCATAACGATCTCTTTCTAACCCGAATCTTCAAAGAATATCAATAGTCTAAGAACTTCTCTTTCTACCAACCTTAGACTGATCTCCCATGCTTAACTGCCCATACCCTAGTTGGGTTATAACATCTTTAACAGGACATTCTTAGAACTTCAAGATAGATTATTTCCAATGGTTTCAAGGCTCAATGGTTTACAAAGTGTTGGGAAATTTCCTTGACCTTTGAGATGATGTCTGGCACAAAAGAAAACAAACCATAAATCCTGAAATACACAATAGGTACAATTTACTTGGTTACTTATCAAAACAATCCATGTGTCGATATGAGGAAAAAATATTTTAAAATTAAACCAGCAATGCCTCTTAGGAAAACTTAAATAATTTTGTCAAAAGGTAATCTTTTTCTGGTTATAAACATCCTAGTGGCATAACACCATAAACTGGTGCTGAATTTGTCAGCCTGGAGATAGAGCAAATCTACTGGACAACAAATTCAACTCCAGTTTTACCCTCTACCCCACCCCTGTCAACCCTCAGGAAATACAGTCAAACATAACATCCCCAACCATCACTGGGGAACAGGTCCTAAATATACTCGCCAAGGCCAAGACCACTGCATTGATGATCCCCAGATAATATCCCAGGATACCTCTTAAACAGCATGTAACACAACCTGTCAGAACTATTTCAGTCATTATTTAACCATAAACTCCAGTAAGGCTTTATGCCATGTAACTGGAGAACTGCAACTATTATCCCTCTGCATAAGGATGGGCATTCTGCAGACCCCAGAAACTACAGACACTTTAGTCTGACTAATATCATGCAGAAATCCATGTAATGAATTACCATTGAAATTATTAAAAATGACATTGGAAGTATCCAGACATTAGATACAACCCAGTTTGTTTTTATCAAAAGAAAACCATGCCTAATTAATGTAGTTGACTTCTTCAAGAAGGTCACCAAGGCAATGTACTGGGGGAAAATGGAGAATACGTCTTACTTTGGCCTTACCAAGATATTTGATACAATACCCCACTTGAGCATCCTAAACAAACTCATGAAATTAGGCATAAGCCCCTATGTTACATACTGGATTGCCAACTGGCTCTCCGATGGGACCCAGGAAGTTAGTATAGAAGAGTGCACCTCTACAAATATGCTTATCACTAGAAGAGCCCCTCTGGACTCAGTGCTGGATCCTCTCATTTTTGGCATCTACTTTTCAGAAGCCAAGGCCAACATTAAAAGCCTCAGACTGACCAAGTTTACAGATGATTGCAAAGTGGGAGCAGTCATAGTTTCATAGGTTCATAGGTGTGCACTAGACTACCAATCACTAAAGCCTTGAAAAAGCCTAGCCATGGATCTCAAATCTCTGTCAAGTTCTGGTACCCTTGATAAGTGTAAGCAGGGACTTGGGAGATGAATCATTTACAAGCAAAGGCCTGTGAGATTAACCATTTACAGGTGGCCTGTGTCCATTATTAACATAGGTGTCAAACCAGGGATGAATTTCCTGTTCCCCATTCAATAGTCCAAGCTACACTTGAATTGCATTAAAGAGGAGCTTTGCTTCACAAGGATGGGGAGCCTGTTCTATAGATGGGGTAGTCCTTGGGATACATACCTGTCTCTCCAGCAGGTTCTGTTTATATCACAGGGAAGGTTTACATCTTTAGAATGGGTAATTCTGGTGCTGTTTGTTTTGTGGATATGCAGGAGATCCATCAGAGTAGGGTTGAGCAATGTCTTGTATGCCAGGCATAGAACTCCCTTCAACAGCCTGTAGGAGACTGAATACAGGGACAGAGCTTTGAGGTGGTCTAGATAGGACATACATATGACCTTTATTCTTTCAGAGAGGAACCTCTTTGAATGTTCTAGTTGTTGCATGAACCTAGTTAGGTAAATTTCAAAGGGGGCATTGTACTCAGTGATGGGTCTGATGAATGCTGAATATAATGGAACATTGACTTCCTTTGAGCTAGATGCCATATCTTTGTTTATATGTTTCACAACATAAAAATATTTCTCTACTGCATGTAGGCACATGATAGTCAAAGACTGGATTATTGTCTACATGTGGTCTCTGAGGCATTGACTACTGGGGTGACTTGTGGTGTGCTTACTATGATAATTACCAGAGATGGATGACAATGAAGGATAATATTACGCATTTCTTGGCATTTAGTTTTAGTCCATGGCTCTGCCACAAGTTATGTGGTGGATTTTATGACTGCTTCTAATTTGCAATTGTCTGCATATTTGTTCAGCCAGAGGGCCTTGACATTGGCCTTGATTTCAGAGCAGTAAATGCCAAAATGGAGTGGTCCTAGAACTGATACTTGACAGACTCCACTTGCAACTGGCCTCTTTTTTAGGAGTGATTCTGCAATTATAACTTCCTGGGTCCTGTCTATGAGCCAGCTGGCTATTGACTGGGTGAAATAAGGGTTGATACCTAACCTCTTGAGTTTGTCAGCAATGGCATATCATGTAAATACCTTAGCTAGCCAAGGTAGGCAGTGTGAACCATTTTGCCCTGATCCATTGCTTTATGGACCTTCTCAAGCAAGTCCACTAGATTGAGTAGGCATGGCTTGCCTTTGACCAAACTAAATTGGATTGGGTCCAGTGTCTGAAGGTTTCTTATGCCATTATTGATCATTTCCATAGTAATTCTTTCCATGGCTTTGCACATAAGTCTGTAGTTTCCAGGGTGAATAGATGACCCACTTTTATGCAGAGATATGGCAGTTGCTGTTCTGCATTCATGAAGCATGAAAAGTGTTTGGAGGATAGGGGTAAATAGTGATTCCAGAGGTCCTAACAGGTCATGTTTCATGATATTTAGAAGGAATCCTGGGATATTGTCTGAGCCATCAGTGCCGTGTCTTAGTACCGGGCCTTAGCGAAAGCAATGAAGTCTTGTTTCCTAGTGATAGAAGGGTGAGATATATTAGATTGTATTTCCTGAGGACAGGTTGAGGGGGAGAGAGGGGTACAGTTATGGAGAAGTTTGCCTGCCATTAGATTTGCTGGCTCAGTATAGGTGGCTTCATTAACTATGATCTCTGCACACAATTGTGTATTGACTTTGAGGTTGTGGACATAACTAAAGAATGCTTTGTGGTTATTCTTGGCCTGAGAAGCCAAATTTACCTCATATTTGGCTTTAGCAGATGCTATTTGTCCTCTGAGTTGTATGTTTACTTGAATGAAACTGCTTTTATAATGCTGGGTGCTACACCCCCTAATTTTTCCAAGGATTTCCTTCCTTATATTATGTAACTATTGATGATGTGATTCCACCAGGGTGGCTTATTTTTTGAGTTAGTTCTGTACTTATTCCTGTTAGATGCAGTTTCTTCTATGCAGCTATTAAAATGCTTGCATAGGGTTTATCTGAACACTTCTGCATAGGCAGCAGTGTTCTCAGGATTTATGGGGGCTTGACATTTTGCCAGGTTATTACTTTATAATAGGAAGTTTGCCTTAAAGTGGTTTCTGAACATTCCTGAGTTAGTTAAGATACCAGGTTTTATTTTTACTTCAAAGTAGACCATTGTGGTCTGACCATAACAGAAAGAACATTATACAAGGGGTTATGCAGTGCTCTCTCATATTACTAAGGATAGGATCCAGTATGTTTGCACCTCTAGTTGACATACTGACAACCTGTCCAGGGAGTTTGCTTTTACAAAATCTAGAGCTCTGTGTGCCTGCGTGTGATGTCATACATGATTCCATTAAATGCTTTGGTAATTAAAATCATTCATAAATATGGTATTGGGTTGGATGCTGATTGTTTCCATTTATCTTAAATATATGCTACAGGTTTCTTGGGTCATAGAGAAGGCCCTTTGACTTGCAAGGACATGGTATGGGATTTTGCCTATGGTGATTTGGATGCAGAGAAGCTCAAATACATTGTGCTGTTTGACCAGCCTTGAGGTATATTTATTTTTTATGTAAATTCAGACACCTCCACTTTAATTCCCTGTCTGTGTAATAGCTGGTCTAAATGCATGGAAGGCATTATAGCCTTGCACCACTGGTGTGCTCTTTGTAGCTTTAAACCGTGTCTCACTAACTCCACAGACTTCAACATTTGCTTCAGTGAGGAGAGCTTTTAGGGTGTAGAGTTTATTTTTTAGACTCCTAGCACTGAGCAGTAACATCTATATATTTTGTTGGTTGTGATGTGTTATGTTGGAAATACTTTCAGTTTGGTGTTGCCTAAAAAGGCACTATGGGGGAAGATAATGTTTTAGCTAATATTTGAAAGCCTAGAGGGGAGAGATACAGACCATCCCTGGCAAAGCAGCACAGTGTATTGACCATCTCCTTCCATGCTGACAAATACTGCACCCTCTTAGAATGACACCAGAAACTAAGCCAGCTATTAAAATCATTCATCTTCTGTTCATATAGTGATATCATCCTTTGAGTAGGTAAAATGCTGCTCAATTCTAGGCAAATACCAACCTGGGACACACACTCTGAGAGGTCCATGACGTCCTTCTTCACATTGTCTAGGGAGACACATCTCAGGTCATTTACATTCATGTGGACTATGACTGAGTCATACTGGTACTTGTGGGGTCCAATGTCAAGTGTGTATGTGTAGTGTGGTGAATCCTGGTCCTGATAAGCAATTGACTGTGACTTTCTCCTTACCATAGCCTGGTATGAGGGACATCATTGTAATTCATAATGGAGTCTCCAATGGTCAGAAAACCTCATGACACTAATATCCAAAACAAAGGGCTAATGCAGATAAATAACTGGCATCATAGGCATGGTTTAAAACTCAATGCCAAGAAATACATAATAGTACCTTTTGGGAAGTCTGCTTACCAAGGAAATGACATCAGTGATAACACACCAATAACAGTAGACCCAGTAGTCAGGGATTTGGGAATGTATGTAGACAGTAACCTGGCTTTTAACCAACTTGTACCTATGGTAGTAAGGAAATCATTTGATGTTGCTCAACTTATAAGCAAGGGCATGGCATCTAGTGCCAAGGAAGTCATCATTCCACTGTACTCACCCCTCAACAGGCCCATTATTTTGTACAATGCCCCCTTCCATATGTACTTGACCAGGCACATGAAACAAATGGTACATCCACAGAGGTTCTTCATAAAAACAATAAAGGGCATTAGCAACATGTCTTATGCAGATCGCTTCAATGCTCTATCCCTATAGTCTGTCTCCTGTTGACGGACTATCTTTGTCTGCATACAAGGCATCCCAGGATCCCACTCTAATGAACCTCTTGCATATCCATAAAACAAGTAGCATCAGAGCTTCTTGATCCAGGGGCTTAAACCTTGCCTGTGACACAAATAGGACATGTTAGAGGGGCAGTCCTGTGTCTCATAGAATGCCCTTTTTTTTGGAACAGACTTCCCATCCATGTCAATCAGACCCAGTTCAAGCATAAACTGGACCAGTGGATGGTAAGTGGAGAATTCACCTTGGTCTGCCAGCTATGTCTCTAATGGATAGAGGCAACCTGTAAATGTTTCATTGCACATGCCCTAGCCTACACATACCCCTAAAAATAACCTCTAGGGCACCAAACTTGTTGAATACATTTGGGATGCATGGCTAGGCTTAAAAACCCAGCTGTGGTTGTTAGCTTTGCATATACCTATAAACCTTCAAACCTATACAACAACAGTCACTTCACAAAAGGATGACTGACTTGTTCAGACTTCCTAGTAATTGTCGCCTATGAACAAAATGAATTTCCCTTAAGTATCTTTCTTACTAATTTCTCTTTATTTCAGCATCCTACCTCAATCATGCTCCTTGTCTCATACCTACTATTAATTATTCTCTTCACAAATTCTCACATTTTTACCACCCACTGCTTTTCACCCCCATTGTTCTTTTTGCCTGTAATTTCCAGTAAATTGTTTTATAACTGCATTTCAGTAGCTGCATTGTTAAGTCAAACTTAATTAATGTCACTTTTATTTAACCTTTATTTGTACATAACTGCTGTGACTGTATGAACTCCAGGCCTTTTTACCTGTGTATCTCCAGGTTGAACGTGAAAATTGTTAAGAGGGAATAGTTTTATATACCAATTACCAAATTAAACAAATATATACATAAATAAATAAACATTCTATAAATGTCACATGCCAGCTCAATCCATCCAAACTATTTTGGATTTTACATTATCTTTCTAGAGTATATATTTCTTCTACTTAAGTCCACAGTTACTGCCTACAACGGGTTCAGATAATTGGTTAACTTAGTTTCTTAAATTTTACAAAAAAAATCATCTTGACCCTTCTTAAATACATTCATAATGTGCTTGTGTCAAAATGTTGTGCAAGGGTTTGCTTTAAAACCATTTCTGTTTAGATGAAGGAGTTCAAAGAATGCAGGGACATTCACAGCACAGAGGCTACACAAGAGCTTTGCTGAGCCTGAGCAGAAAGACATGGCTTTTAGCCTGTCAGAGTACACAAGTATACTAACACCTGAGATCTTTTTGAAAAGGAAATCTTGAGGTCTCTCAAGCTGGTTTAAGAATTTAGGGAGGTTCATGGTCAATCAGGCATTATATTCAATGATCAGCCTAACTGGGAGGAAAAAGTCCACTAGTACAACGTATGTGTACCTTGAAGAGATACCAAAAAGAAAAAAAAATCTGCATTGTAGAAGGATTTTCTTGATGATGTCAGAGATAGGATGACCAAAGGAGAGTTTATAAATATAGGTACTTACCTCTCTAATAATTATATCAGACTTAAGTGGAATGTTACGCACATCCTATGTGATGGTAGATTTAATAAAGGAAATTATATATCATTTCTTAGTGTAGAGAGTAACCTCATGATTACCACACAAAGCATTTGTTTACTTCAGCTCTTGATGGAAAATCTGAGTTTCAGAATGCAATTTTATAATTGTGCCCTGATTGCTGTCATTTTATTCTTATTTTATTTATTTATTTGCAGTTTGATTACTGGGGAAGTCCACTGGGCCGAACTGACCCATTTTCAGTGGAGGCCCGGGGAGAAAATCTCCAAAGATGCATTATACAATTTAGATACAAGTGATAGTTAATATTAAAGATAACATTATGTAGAGCAGTTGCAAATAAATGCATTCACTATCATGCATAGTTAACAAATTCATTAAGCTTGAAGTTATCCCACCCTGAAGGATAGCATCATCAGTAAACTTGGTTAACCATAGCCCCTGGCATCAGTTTTTACTTCAGAGAAGTATATGCAAAGCGAAAGGTTTCAGAGAAGTCTGTGAAAAGTGGATTATAGGCTGTTGATATTTTTTTTCTGTTAAGAGGCAATTCCACTGACCTTAACAACACGGTTTCTATCAGATAACCAGTTAGCTATATATCCAGCAAACTACAAATGGATTAATGTTGTGAAGAGAAGGATTGTCAATTATCCCACCATGAAGGATAGCATCAAAGGCCTTGGAAATGTTCCAACAGGCAGTATGGACTGAATGGCTTTTTTATTTTTTATGATATTTTTTCCCCATGGCTACCGACCATCAAAGCTCTCCTCAACTGTACAGTGCCAACTTGCTACTCCAGTCAAGGGATTCTACCCAAAGCCGAGGCAGCAGCTGTCAGGGGGAGCTGTCTGTCAGGTAGCCATAAGGTGCTTTGTGCTCCCACTGGTATACTGGCAATAAAAGCTTTTTAAAAGACCTAACCCACCCACTGAGTGGGGAGATGAGAGAAACCCCATAATCTTTGTGGCCCAGAATTTAAACTAATAAATGCATGCTTCTACACACTCACTTTGAAGACCTCCACCCATTTGTGACTTTATGGTCCTAACTTCCCCTGGACATCACAAAGCATAGCTGACCCTACTTGTGGGATAATGGCATTGCATGCTGTTAACTGTGTCCCATTCTACCTTCCAGTGCTACCAAGTGCCCAAACTACTAGCTGAAACCGAGTCACCTCAGCTGTAGTCAGGCCTTAATCCTTCTTCACCACCAGAGCAGAGTAGACTGCAAAGGCCTCAGTAACTCCTTCAAACAACCTAATCAGGCTGAGTAGACATGACATGAGTTTTCCAGAGATGAACTCATGTGTTTCCAGAGATGTAAGGTCACCTATACCACTGCTTTATTAGTTCTGCTATAATACATTCCTTAGCCTACAAATAATATTAGTGAGACTAATAGCCCTGTAATTCCTAGGGTCAGTCAATGGACAACTTTTATTTGTGGAGACCAAAACAGCTGCTCTTTACCTCTCAGGGAAGTAATCAGTGGAAAGACAAAGGTTGAATAGCTGATAGAGGCATTTTGCTAGGTGAGACACAACTTTTCTAACAGACATCCAGAGATATTATATGGACCCAAAGAACTGGTGTTTTTAATTTTAGAATGTATTGCTGATCAGTGATTTTGGGGTGGGGATGAAGTTGAATAAAAATTTGTCTACGAGAATGTCAACAATATCCTTGAAATCAGAGAGGGATGCAACATTAGAAATATAACTTCATTATATAATTACCGGCTACATCTAAGCTTTCTAATGTAGGTGAATAAGTATTAAGATGATTGGAACCCTAAGTTCATAGTTTGCCTTGCATTTCTTAATGGTAAGCTTGAGAAAATGATTATCATTTTTAAATCCCTTTTATAATGATGGAGTAGAGCTTCTTCATTGATGGCCAGAAGCCTTTTCCTTTCTGTTCGAGAGTTTCTTGATGTGGGAGTTTCACTATACACATTTAGTTTTATGCTTACCATTAGGCTTGTGCCATATGGGTACACATGCATTAACACATCTGACTGAAATGGAATAAAATTCAGGGCAGTAGGCAACAGACCTGGGTATAACGCGTCGAGACAAGTTAAGAAGAGTAGGTGGATAATTGATACATATATGAATGAAAATAGATATACAAAATAGAGCCTTTATATCTTGTAACTGGTTATAATATTAAAAGTAAGGAGTTTAAAAATGTAACAGAGCGTTATTGTGAATATTTAATACAGGATAAAGTGTTGGCAAGTATCTTGCCATATAGACCATTTTTCTTATAGCAGGGGAAAAAATTTGAAAGATATGGTTGTGCATGGCAATTTTGTTTTGCCAATGGCTGAATTGATTACAGTGCCCTATATTAAGGGCAGAATAGCTTGTGGTGATTGTAGGGTCTGTACACATGTAAGTACTCAGTTTTCAGTACATTAATAATATTAAGTTTGAATCTAGGGCTGTGTTTTCATGCAGAAGTAAGGGGGTTATATATGCATTGATATGTCCCTGTCAAATGTACTATATAGGTGAAACAAAAAGAGAATTCCATACAAGATGTATGGAACACCTAAGGGACATAAAAAACTGTAAGGAAGAAAAAATGGTTGCAACGCATTTCAAAATGTTTCATAATAGCAATGGACATTTCTTGGAATGTACTATTTTAGAACAAATTGATAGGATGAATATTAGTGAAGAATTGTTGAAACAGAAATTAATGTATAAAGAAACTGTTTATATTTTTAAATATGGTACAATGATCCCAAAAGGTTTGAGCAATGATTTAAATTAGAAGTGTTTGCGTTAAGAAACATTTTATGAGATAATTGATAGATCGGTAGTAATTAAGAAGGTGCTATATAAGAATGGTTATTTTGTTTGTGTTTTATTCCATGAAGGTGTTTTTACCGAGGTGCTAGAATAAAGGATTATATTAGTGACTGTTTTTTTTTATATGGAGTTCTACACATTGGTATCCTGTTGTATTCAGACTTGGATGTAAGGTTTGCAGGGCACCTGTAGCACTTGTGTTTTTTCAGTTAGGTAATTGATTTTAAAGTAATCCTGAGAGTGGAGAAAGTATTTGGAGTTATGAAGCAGATTTTTAGGTAGAAGGACACAGCATGATAGTTGACTAAGGAGGGTATAACAAGCAGAGTCATGCAGTTAGGGCATTTGTTAGTGAAGACAAGCTATAGAAGACTGATGTCTCTGGTGGGCATATAGACAATTTGGTCATTATCATTGGTGTACAGTTTGGTCAAGCAGATTAGCATTTATGAACCCCAGAAATCTTGTGGCTTATTTATTGTTGGTGTAATAGAATTTACATGTTAAGTTACCTATAAGAAAGGTTTATCATTGGGATGGTTTTTGATTCTATCAGTACAAAGTATTCCAACAGGTGTGTAGTGATGGTAGATGTAGTTCAATAATAGACAATGATGTAATAATTAATTTTATTGAGTGTTACCTGGAATTCAGACAGTTCTGGATTCATGTGATGTGGAATCTTGTGAAAGGTAGTAGAGCTATGAATACATACCAATATGCATCCCAGTTGCTGGTGAACACTAGTGTGTAATAGGCATTATACCTCATAACAGAGATAATTCCTCTGCTACAGTAGAATAAGGTTTCTGTAGCTACATAAATGTTGACATGTTCAGGGGTGAAGAAGGCCACAGGTTCAAACACTTTGTTGTTCAACCTTTTGCCCTTCAGGGTAGTCAATAGAACATTTTATCCCTAGGAGAGACTCACTGGCTTCCACTAGAATGGCAACAATTCACTTGCTCATTATTGAAGCCAATTATTTTAACCATGAACACAGGCATTATTTTTTGGAAAGGTAGAATGCCTCTCAGTGCTGGGACCTTGTATTCTCTGAAAACTTCTGCAGGGAGCTCAAGGGTTTTTCTCTGTATCTCCCCAGTGTGGAATGCTTAAGATTATTTATTCTCAAACAGCCAACTACAAGAATGTAAGTATATCTTAGGCAGTACATTGCCTCAAAAAATTAGTGCTAATAGAGTGACTAAAAATTAGGAAATATCAGGTAGCATTTTTGTAGGTCAATCAATAACATGGACAATAGAAATTAATTAAAGTATAGAGACAAAACCATTACATGCCAGTGATGGTTGAGAACAAGCTCTATAAAACCACCTTAGTCACAAAAGTTAAATGGACCAATTTTGAATGAGATTTTTGACTGAGGATACTTGGTTACACCTGTAGTTAACAATAGGTTGTAAGTACCCTGAATCCTTGCAACACAATGGGGGCTAAATTAATTTGATTAGTTTAAGAGGAGTACTTTCACAAAAATGGTGTTACTACATTTACTAAAAAGAGTCTGTGCAAGAGGAGTGGGAAGGAATTTTGTGGCCAGTTTAACATAAGAAATGGACAGCTCCATGACCGCTTCATTTAAGAATATAGCAGGAGCAGGTTTGGAGATAAGGACAGGTTTGCAGCAGAATGGCCTAGTTATTGAGGAGATAGTTTAAGTGTGCTATCTTGGGAAAAGCATGTAATGTTTATAAATAAATAGAATAGTCTCTAGTTCTTCCCACAGTTCTCAAGGAATTGATCTCTTTTAGTTTCTATGGATCACCAAGGAGCGCAAGCTTCACTTTCTTACCTAAACAGAATTTTTACTGCTCAAGAGAAACAACAAGCAGTTAGCAGAGGTGACTAAAACCCTGATCTGTTAATGAGCTATTTACTGTGCCAAGGGTGCAGGATTTAAATCTTTTCATCGTCATTTGCCTACTGTGTGACCTTAAGCAAGTTACTTAACCAGACTGTGCTATGTGACAGTTGGGAATTTTGGTTAGGCTACATAATGATCTCCTGGACTGCATGCCTATTAACCACCTTTGAATCTAAAAGGACTTTAAGTAGCAAATTGTAGCATCTCGTGCCAGTAAAGAAATCACAATACAGTCCAGTAGTTCTTGACATATGTACTGCATGTGAGCTTCCATGTGCCAATTCTTTCCATACACTCTGGGATTGCAAATATGTTAGGAAATTATGGTCAATTGCCCAGTGAAAAATCTGTCATTATTTAACTCTAGTAGAAGCTATTTATTGGCAATTTGCCCTTTTCCATATACTACCAAGGAAAATGTTATCAGCTTAATTAAAACCGCTTATAATATTCTTTATGATAAAGTTTTATATTACTGTGAAGTGGTATTCATTTTCATGTGTAAATGGGCTTGATATCACCAAAACTATTAGTAAATATTATAAGGCCTTTAAATTTATGGTGAAGCATTAATCTAGCTTAAACACTATCCTTAATGCATGGGATAAAGCCCTAAGCATCCTGACATAATTTCTCATATTGCTTCCTTTTCATATTGTCAACTATACTTTTAACAGAACCTCATACAAATAACTATTTAGTTTTACTTTATTTTTACTTGATTTTGGTAGAAACTTTCATGTATCCTTTAAAGTTTTTTTCCATATGCACCAGGACTTCACACTTGTAATTAGTGTATAGTTATTCTTGTTACATTTCATTTCCTTTATTTGTCTTTCTCCTATGTTTGTGCTTTTTATATATTGTTTTTAAAAGTTCAATAAAATATGATGGAAAATATATATACTGTGAAAAAACAAGATGAGAGCATGAGCAATTCCAACCACAAATTATGCTGAGCTGTATTCAGATAACAGGAGACTTGGCTTGATCAAAACTTAATTTTCAACAGGGAAAAACACAAATTTTAAGGTATAAATAGGAAGGAAACAGAAGTAAAGTTAGCTGTCATCTTTTCTGGGCCAGATCTACTACAGAAAGAGGAATTCTGTTCTACCAACTTGAATTCGAGCTTCCCTTAATTGTGCCAGCAAATGTTAAAGCTTTACAGGTAATTGTTAACTAAATATGTAGATTCATTACTCTTTTGTTCACACATGAACAGCAGTGACACACATTTCAAAATGTAAAATATCTTCCCGTTAATCAAACAAATGAACTTTTATTATTATCTTTTATTTAAACTATTAAAGCTAGAAGTCCTTTCTTCTCTTGTTCCCAAGCTAGCTGTAAGAATACTCTTTTGCAACCTTAGAGCACTTATTCACTCTGCAACAATACTGTTAACAACATAAACTAAGCTACATTGCATAGACAACAGCTTTACTATTCTGGGAATAAAATTATGAGAATATTTACCCCATGCTTTAAAAGATGTAAACTCATTTATAAAATTATATTTAACATTTTAATTTCATCTCCACAGAGAAGCAACATGCAGGTGCCTTGTAGAAAGTAACATTACTTACACCAGGATTCAGAAGCATACAATTGACAACACATTCATCTTTCTAGGACAATTTCTCAGTGCGCTATGAGAATGCAAGTCTAAGGCTGCTTTAGCTCCATGGCAGTAAGAAAGCTATGGCATGTAATACTATTGGCAATTTTGCTGAACTAAATCTCATACAAATTCAGGTACAGGTAATGTAAATTGTTGACATGCACTTCTCTGTAGCCTTTGAACAGGATTATAATAGCACAATAATGTGGCTCAAAGTTCATCTCTATTATGCCATTTTGGGAGCAAAGTAGTAAGAATACATACTGCCTTTCGACAGTGTACACCCATTGATGTCTATGCTAGTAGTGGGGCTGTTAGCACTGCAGCAGGTAAGTACTGTGAAGCCATGTGTGGGTGTGTATGTGCATGTGTGTGTGTGTGTGTGTGTGTGTGTGTGTGTGTGTGTGTGTGTGTGTGTGTGTGTGTGTGTGTGTGTGTGTGCGTGTGTGCGTGTGTGTGCACATGTGTGTGTGTGTGTGTGTGTGTGTGTGTGTGTGTGTGTGTGTGTAGAGGCATTCTTGGAGCTATCTCAGTGTGTGTTTATGTTTCAATATCTGGGTGTGTCTGTAAGTGTATAAGTTTGTAACTGCATGTACAACAGCAGCATCACATAGATTGTTAGAGGTTACTTCAAACTGTGTTGAGCTCAAGTCAAAAGACATACTAATGAGCTGCTAGTAAGGTGTAGCTCTAACAAATCCTGTGGCAACATGTGTAGAGTGTTGAACAACACTGCAGATGACCCTGGGTTCTAGTTCAGGGTGGGCAAACTCTATTGATCATATATTCACCTTGGGTGGTTCCACGTGTGTCCCTCTTAGACAGGGGCTATAGGTGCTGATCATGGAAACAGTTAGACTTGTGAGAGATGCACTTATTTATCTACATTGGAAGCCATGCACTCTCAAGCCAAGACGGGAATAGCTGAGCAAGAGGAGAAGGTCAAAACCTGCACCATACCACATACAACACATAACCCTCCAGAACATCAGACATCACAGCTTTCACATAAAAACACAAACCACACACCCACCTTCACGGAGGCTCTCAATAGAAATCTATCCAAACAGTAGAGACCTCCAAGGCAGAAACACACTTGACCACCGTCCACAACACAGCACAAACCACAAGACACATAGCTCACCTACACATTGTGCTTCTCAACCTAAGCCCCAAAGTCAAAACAGCTTGCTCAATACACTAGTCATAGGTGACATGATAGTGAGGCACACCAATGTTCCACTCACTAGGTTGAATAAGGTGAAGGTAACAGCCAGCTGTCTATTAGGTGCCAGTATCTGACATATAACATAAGCCCTTAGGTCACTCCACAACAAGTGCAAGTATGACTCTGTCACTGTCCATGTGGGTGTGAATGACCTGAGACACACCTCCCTGGACTACATGAAAAGAAACATGGAGGACCTCTTGGATTATGTGGCCCAGGCAGGTATGACCCTAGCCCTGAGCAGCATCCTACCCTCACCCAGAATGACACCACAGTACAACCAGAAAATGATTGACTTCAACAATTGGCTAAGTTTCTGGTGTCATTCTTAGGGAATCCAGTATCCATTTGCTTGGGATGACATGATTGATAGACCCCGATGCTTTGCCAGAGATGGCCTGCATCTGTCACCACTAGGTTTCTGGATACTAGCTAAGACTCTTGCCACTCCTATAGTGCCTTTTTTAGGTAATGTTCCAAAGACCAAATTACCACCATAACAGCTATAAATAAATGCAATCCAAGGGTCATGCTGCTCAGCACTAGAATTCTAAATGTCAAGATGCACTTGCTCGAAGCACTCTTCAAAATGGACAACATCGACATTTATGCTGTAACGAAGACCTGGTTTAAAGCAGCAGAAAGCAACCATGCACTACCAGGCTATAACTCATTCCACACCTTTCATCACCAGAACATGGACCGAAGCTCCAAAGGTGGTGATGTCTCTATATTCATAAAGGATATACACACCTGCAGACTAGTAGTCCAGCATAACGCATCTGAGATACTTCAGGTATGAATAACATTGGGTAAGACGGCGATTCACATCATAGCCTGCTATAGGCCCCCAATCATGTCCCAAGTCTCTCATTCCACATTGCTAAGCACCTTGGAAACTATTAGGGTCCAACCCAATACTCTCATCCTAGGTGACTTCAACTATCCCTCCATCAACTGGGAAAACTACTCATGCACCAATATACTGGCCCAACGCTTCCTGTAATTCATCAATTCCAATTCCCTGGACCAGATCATTTTTACCCCCACTAGAGGAAGCAACATCCTTGACCTGGTTATTACTAACATGGGCAACCATTGCTCTACATCAATAGTCAATTCCTCCCTGGTTAGATCCAACAACAAACTAATCACCATGGAAATCCACATCTCCCCCACACCCCACGCAAAGGTAACCACTATAAAATCTTCTCCAAAGCTGACTTTGGGCTCTTAAAAACAGAGGTGGCTAACTTCATGGCATCCATGTCAATGGAAACTAGATGCATAACTGCCAAATCATACACCAATGCACTGTATGAACACGTACATAAATGCATGGAACTAGCCATGCCCAACAGAACCAAGATGCTCTCCTCCAAAAAAGAAAGCCAATCTGGTGGTCCCCTGCCATTAAGAAACTCTACAACAGAAGGAAGAAACTGTTGCAGAAAAAGGTGAAGTCCTAAGACTGGAAAAACTCCTTTATTTGCCCCAACAAAAAGCTGAGATCCCTCATCAAAACCTCTAAAGCCAGTTATGAAGGCAGAATTGCGGCAGACACTAAAAACAACCACAAAGCCATCTATAATTATATCAAGAATATCCACGGCAATACCCAAGTTTGATCTGAGTTACTGCACAATGACACCTCCTATACTGAGCAAACAGATATTGCCAACATACTGACCGACAGATTCAGTGCCAACTTTACCCCTCTCTCCCTCCTAAAAGACCAATCACAATACCAGATGAATGACAGGCACACAGCATTACTGGAGCACAGGTTAAATCTGCATTGTCCAGGGCCAAGAATACAGCTTCCGTGGAACTCAGCAATATCCCTGGATGTGTTTTACATGCACTACAAAGTGAACTGGCACCACATCTGTGTGCCCTGTTCAATCACAGCCTCACCACAGGCTTTGTCCCTACCGAATAGCACATTGCTAGTCATCCCTTTCCATAAAGGTGGAGCGACTACAGACCCTGGGAATTATCACCCATTAGCCTGACGAGTCTGATACATAAGGCTATGGAGCACATCATCACGGACCTAATTAACAAGGATATAGGGAATCTCCAAACTCTAGATCCCATGCAATTTGTTTTTGTGAAAGGTAGATCATGCCTGCTCAAACTGGTTGACTTCTTTGAGTCAGTCACCAGAGCTGTGGATGTGGGCAAGGCAGTTCATACAGCCTACCTCGATCTGGCCAAGGTCTTTGATAAACTCACCAAACTAGGCATCATCCCCTGTGTCACTAGGTGGGTTGGAAATTGGCTCACAGATAGAACCCACAGTGTGTGAAAGTAACGGACTCCAAGTCAGACTGCTGACCTGTCATGAGTGGAGTCCCACAGGGATTGGTTCTGGGTCCTCTCCTGTTTGTCATCTATTTCTCAGAAGTCCAGGATAACACGAAGGGACTCTGGCTGACCAGGTTCGCAGACGACTGCAAACTGAGAGCCATTATTAACAACCCAAGTGATGTAGACATCCTACAGAAAGGCCTCACTGAGACCAATGACTGGTGTCAAAACCATGGCCTTAAGCTTAATGCCAAAAAAATGTGTCGTCATCCCCTTTGGGAAAAACTCACTAATTACCACATTGATGGGAGCCCACTGAACACTAAAGGCGTTATAAGAGATCTGAGGACACAGGTTGACAGCAACCTCTCCTTTGACCACCACATTGCCACTGTGGTCAGAAAGTCCTTCTATGTGGCACATCTTATTACCAAAAGTTTCGCATCCAGGAAGAAAGAGATCATAATCTCTCTCTACTCTTCCCTCATTAGGCCATTCATCGGGTATAATGCCCCATTTGGCATGTACCTCACTACACACATGCAACAGCTGGAAAGGCCACAAAAGTTCCTCATGAAGAGGATCCAAGGCCTTAAATACATGTCCTACATGGACAGACTAAAAAAAAAAAAAAACTCCAGCTGTTCTCTGTCTCATATCATCTACTAAGAAGCTATCTCTGCTTGACTTACAAAGCCATGTCTGACCCAGCTCTTTTCGAAATGCTACATCTAAAGAAATCCCAACCCCTCCGCACCACACACTCCAGAGACCTCAACCTCATTACCACAATCAACAGAACATGCTGGAGGGATAGGTTCATAAGCCAGAGACTGCCCATGTGCTGGAATAGACTTCCCATACATGTCAAGCAGAGCACCTCACTGGCCCTCTTCAAAGAGAAATATTGATGAGTGGATAGGAAATAGAAAGTTCACCTTGGGGCTTACTCCAGTTGCTCTACTTGATATAGGCACTGGGAATTGACGTCGAGCAGCACAATGCTAGGGCACTTCTATGGGCTAGGCTTGTAAAGGCTCCAGGGCCATTAGCTTAGTACACACCTATGAACCTATGAACCTAAATGAAGGTTCATAGAAGATTACTAGGCTAACTGCCCTTGTGGGTCATTCTAAGCCTAGCCAGCTACCCCATGTGAGAATCAAACCCTGCACCTTGTGTTTGCAAGGTAAACACCTTAACCATTATGCCAACCACCAAAAACTTGGCCCTAGGGTCATTAGCCTAGTAACCTCCTATTATCCTATATGACTCTTGCATATCTATGAATCACTTTTTATAACCATGGTACTCCTAGAGTTCACTAGTGAAGTCCTAATAAAGATAGAAAGATAATTTCTCTGAATCAGCTTCAAACTATTACTGCTCAGTAGTCCTTCTTTCTTTTCCATATTTATTAATCTCAGTAATTTATATAGCACTACTACACTTCTGTGCATATACATATTGTAAGTATTATCTCTGCTACTCTTCCCACTTGTTTACCAATATCTCTGCCATTTGTTTCCATCTATGCTTTGATACTTAGGTTTGCCAATCTTCAAGTATTGTTGCTGCTTTTTTCTGTGTACATCACTACCATTTGTTTATTTTTAAAGTTTTTACATTGTAATAACCCATGTTTTTTCTATTATCCCTGACCGAGCCTGAAATTGACCCATGTCAATCTATGCTGTACTCCAGCAAAGAAATAAAAAATATGTAATAAACTGTGTTCAGTTATGATTAATAACATCAGCTATTGTGCTGCTATTTAAAATATAAATTTATTCTGGTGAAAACATGTGAAAAAGGTTTTAAGCAAGATGTCACGGCCACAATTTATATAATTGTGACATTTGAAATGTCACAAACCATCAGAATATGTCAGCTCAGCTTGAGAAAATAATGGCATCCTTTGAGAAATCAGTCTGTTTTAGACAGCAAAGCAGTGTGAATAATTAAAACTATTGACAAAATAATGAGAGTGCATTTCAAAATAATGCACTGAACTATTATAAAAAAATTGCAAGAAAATGAATGCATTGTGAACAAAAGCCCAACTTTGGCAGCTGTAATTAAATAAGATATAACTCTGCAAGGTGAACAGCAAAACACCTGCTTGAATATCTATAGTATTTCATTTCTTTTGAATGAAGTTTTTAGATTAGTGGAAAAACAGTTAGTGTAATATATTTACAGAAATACGCAGCTAAGTTAAAAAAAAAACTTTCTTTTATAGTAAACTATACCATGCCACAGTTTTTTTTAATTCATTGTGGAATATTATAGTCATTCACCATATAACGCTGTTTGCTAAAGGCAAGACCTTACCACATTTCAATTTCCTTTTAAATAATCCTCCAAAAACTACTATTAGTAGTTTTTGGAGGATTATTTAAAAGGAAATTGAAATGTGGTGCTTGTAAAGTCTGAGGAAGCCGAAAGGTGAAAGCGCTTACTGTCTGTGTTATTTTGTGAAATAAAGAACAAATCTGGATGAGCTGAATAGCGACTTGGCGTTCTTTAATAAGAGTGGATTTTACAAAGTGTTTACAGTTGGATTTATGTGCCGTTGGAACTGTAAGGTCTTGCCTTTAGCAAACAGCGTTATATGGTGAATGACTATATCAGATAACTTTTTATTTATGCTGCTTGCGAACTCCGTTCTTGTGCTGTGCTGCATTTTGCTGTTTTATTTCCATTGTGGAATATTGTTCACTAATATAATTTCTGTTTCATACTCTGAGTGTTATACTGTCAGTCAACCAAAGAAAAAGTATTGCAGGATTACTTTCAGTCGTATAATGTAATGAGGCCTGCCATACCATATATGTTCTTTCTCTTTTGCACAAGATCTGCTTAGCATCACCAAAGCAAACTTTGAGCTCTGTGTCCTACCAATTGAGTTTAAGGCTAATAGCAGGAAGGATGAATGAGGAAAGAAAAATAAACTTTAACTACAAAGTGCAAGGCATAGCTCACATCATGTTGCAATACAAATATTTACATTTCACTAAGTATTTAGAAGCAACGAAAAAATCCATTTTAAATTGCAATTCTTGGCCATCTGTGCTCCAGTAGCGTAATTGGACTAATTAGATTTTTGAGAAATCTTATTTAAATGGTCACATATCTTTAAACAACAATTTCAGTTTTCAACTGAGGGAGATGAAATGATGGATTTCTGGGCAGCAGTCAATATGTTTGACACAGGCAGAAAAATTAGATAGCGTGAAGCAGATGTTAACCTTCCAACTGGCAGTATCTATGAAGACAGCCCTGAAACCCCAGTAACTCTTTTATTAGGTTTGCCCTTCACAATCATAGATTGATATAGTACAGATCATTTATTAGCTTTACAGACTAGCAAATGCATTTCAAATTTACAACACTTGCAATTAGCTTGAGTCCCACACAGTTGCAGTAGCATAACTGAATCTGAGACTCCATATTAAGTCAGCTTCAGGGCACAGGGGTGTGTGTGTGTGTGTGTGTGTGTGTGTGTGTGTGTGTGTGTGTGTGTGTGTGTGTGTGTGTGTGTGTGTATGTGTAGGCATGCATGTGTGTATGTGTGTGCGCAAGTGCATGTGTAAGTGTTTGTGTGTGTGAACTTGAATACGTTTGTGTGTGTGTGTGGGGGGAGCATATGTGTGTGAGTGTAGAAATGTGCATTTCATAAAAAAGAATCTCATTCATACTTTGATAAATATACAATTTAAATATCACCATGCGATGAAACTGAAATCAGTCCATTTGAATGAATGTATCTATGATCTACCCCAGTAAATAATCAAACAAATGCCTATCAAAAAAAATAAATAAATAACCAACTATTGGGGGCACTCATAAGTATGTACATAGATATTAATGTATGTATCACTATTGCGCACCCTGGAAAGTTAATTTACGATACATTTCACAACATAATAGCCTAAGGTACAGGAGAAAAGCCTCAAAATCAGATGTTGGAAACTCCATGAACTGACTCGTGAAAATTCTACCCTCCTTAGTTGAGGAAGGGAAGCAGAACTATTCTACAACACAATTATCAGTCTCTGGATCCCCAGTGTAAAGGTTACAGCCATATGGAGGAGTTGCAAGTTTCAGTAGAACTCAGAGCAATGCAGGCATCACAAGAATCCCTTGCTGAACTTATGAGAGCCACAGTTACGGATGTACAGAACACGCAACCCATAATGGCAAATCATGATGCTCAGTTGACTGCAATACTGGCTACATCTGAGCAGCAGAAGGAAGATCTACTGCATGGAAGTGGCCTAGTACTCAACAGCAAACAAGGCATACTAGAACATTCTGATAACTTGGATGACAAAAAAAAATTATATTGAGAATTGTGCTATAGCCATATTATTAGCCCTCTCATGGAAAGTGGAAGGATGGGAGCCTTAAAACTTCATTTAAAAAAAAAAAAAACGTTTTGTTTTTTTGGAGCCCCCAACTCCTCTGCTCATTGAGAGGGCATATACGGTCTTGGCCATACATAATGCCAACAATCTCTCGTAAGTGTCATGATTTTACTGATTGGGAGAAATTCTTGCAGAAAGCAGAAAGGACGCGGGGTGCATAAAGTTCCTGACTACAGCATTGTACAACAAAAGAAAGGCAGTCACTCTGAATATGAGAAATCGCAGGGAGTTTGGTTATCAGGTACAATGTGCTGCTCTATCCTGCTACTTTATTTTTAGTGAAAGGAAATATGCACATGTCCTCTCGAATCCCAAATGAAGTGGAGCATTCTTTTTTATGGCATCATGACGAGGGAATGGATTGTACTTTTGTGGAAATAAGACAATCGGTGTGGCAAGGAGCACTTGTAACTAAAAAAATGAAAGTGCCCTTTGAATGGCTTCCCCAATAACTTGCGTACCACAAAGCAAGAAAAAGAGCAGCATATGACTGAGACATCATTCAAACTGGAAAAATGGTTTATCTCAGAATCCATAAGGCCTGCTTGAACCACCTGTGAGACCAATTGTATCTGGCTGAGGCCGAGTATCGGAATTGTTATCCATCTATGCAGAGAGAATGTTACATCCATTACTGGACAATGTTGATACAGTACTGAAGGATACTAGACACTTTGCTTGAAACTTGTATGTTTGGTCTAGAGATCACACTCATAATGACTATTTGCATGTTATAATGGATGCAAACTCTCTTTTCACTATAATTCCGAATGATACAGGTGTAGATTATGTTAGACTTTTTCTGTTACATCATTCGTGTAGTTCATGATTGATTTAATTTGTATGTTATTAGACCTTATTCTTGAAAATAATGTTTTTATATTTAATAATAATATTTTACCTACAGAAAATTGACATAGCTATAGGCACAGTATGTGACAACAGGTCTTAGCTTTCTGGGAGTCCACCATGGCATTGAAAGAGAATTCTTTTGAAGAGTATATTAAATATTAGGATCACTTTCTGGGTGCAACTACTCTGTGCAAGATTGTATGTAAAAAGAACAATATTTTACATCAATCGAGTATGTACATGAAAATGTTTAGAAAAGTCAGTTTCTTATAGCCGCTAGGCTTAATGATAAAGATGTTACTATGACTAGGGTTTTTAATGATATGTTTGAATTTTTTTTTTTTTTGATGGGGGGTGTCTTAAGAATGAAGTTGATGAAGTGATTGCAGATTTTTCTAGACATGGAAATTATTTTGCTAAACCATTTTTTTCAGAACTTATGAACAAAGAATTGTGTATTAATGGGGATAGGATGTTAAATAATACTAATCTTAGTATGAATTTAACATATTATTGTGACATTGGTCTTGTTTGTGATGGAGTAGAAAACATTGCTTGATACTAATGGTTGATGACAGATTTAGAGAATCATTAGGTGAACAACATAGATTTTGCTTTATGACTAGTTCCTCTCTTAAACAGAGGCTTCGTTGTATGTTTAATAGCTCTATGCCTCACTCTGTATGTGATAGGCTAGGCACTTTTGCATGTAGAGCTTGTAATACATATCAGTATATTTATACTACATCTACATTTACTCACCCTACTACTGGTCGTGTATATAAGTTTAATTTTTATGCTAACAGTAAGAGCAGAGACTTAGTATATTTAGCTCATTTTATGCTGGTAAGACAAATCACAATCACACTTTGAGAGAGTGTATATCAGAACATTTGTATGACATTAAAAAAGAGAAGATGTCAAATGCATTAGCAAAGCATATATTTGCAGCAGGTAGAGATCATTTGTTATTTTTTTTGGTCTCTCAGTTGTTTCATACCAGTTTGAGAGGTGGAGATTTATCTAATTGTACTGAATGTTTAGTGATTAAATGGATTTTGGAATTGCAAGCTGACATGGGACTAGGTTCAAATGGTGTTGAACCTTTAAGACTAATATCAAAATCACATGCATTAGTTTATTGAGTGACTATTTAAATAGTTGTATATTTTTGATGCATGTTGTCTGATGAAGCCCCAAATAGGCATGAAAGTGCTTACCTATTTTATGAAAAAAAAATCTACATTTTATGTTTTATTGCTCTTAAGTTGTGTTAACTGATCTATGTAGTATTTTTTTACTTTGGTTTATCCATGTGCTAAACTCTGAATTTATCCACCAATAACTATTTCCCACTCTTAGTCACTCAGGTGACTTAGACAAATAAACATCTAACTACTTCAGAGCCAACCTTGGTTCAATTATGGGATTGGGCAACTGATGGAGTGGCAGGGAAGGATAGGCATGTCCATTCTAGGGGGAGATCACTTATTGGTGATGCTCCTGAAGGGAAGTTGATCTTGCACACAACCAGTAAGTGCCCGGGAGGTGAAGGGGAAAAGTTGATTGAGCATATAAAAAAAAAAAAAAAAAAAAAAAAAATCACTGTAGCGTAGCACAGATTGCTGACATTTCAGGACATCCTAAAGATCAATGAATGGCCCAAGCAACACTGGAGCAAGTCCAGGATGGGGGGATTGGAATGATGCTGCTAGACCCAGCATAGATGTGAGACACTGAGGACTAGGCTGTTATAAATGAAGTTGGAGAAGACTAAAAAAAAATCATAAATAAGTAATTATAGTCCACTCTTCAGTATAATGAACCAGGAGGTAATTAATGAAGCTGATGACATGGTCTTCTCAAATTCAGAGATGTCATATCAGGAACTGGCAGAGTTAAAATTCCTGAGACAACTTAACAGATGGGATGATGAGTGCTAACGTTCAAACCTCAAGACACGAGGATCGGTGAACCAATAGCCAATTAATATATATTATTGTGTCTCCATTTGCCACCCATTCTATTTAGCTTGCAGTCCTAAAACTCCTACCATTAGGGAAGAACCTAGTGCAGGGCAGCTTAGCAGGTAAAGCAACATATCACTTACAGTGCTAAGTTACTGAATAGTAGTAAACTATTTCTTGAGTTACTTAGGCAGTTTGTCTCCTTTCTTTAATTAAAATGCACCTGCCAAGTAGTTCTTGTTAAGAAGGCAACTAACCCCTACACAACATGTAAATCCTCATAATAATGTAGCCAATGATAATATCCTTACTTTAGAAGTAATAACAGAAATAGATGCTACCACTTGGTTAGCAATTTTGTATATTTTGTATAATTTGTTTATATTGTACATAATAGGTTATGAGGTTATAAGTCTCAACAGTGTTTTCTGTTAATTTTATGTGTTCAGCATATATTTCCTTATGTATCAACAACTCATTACTGGTTATTCACCCTACTGTTGTTACTTCTTATGAAACAAAAATAGAAAGTTTTTTGAAAAAAAAAAAAGAAATAGATGCTACCAGTACAATACTGGAAAGCTCCATCTATTCTCTAGAATAAGTTGGAATGTCAGGTGTATGTCCACCTTTTACCATACAAAGGGAATAACATATCTGAGGCAAACCCAATTACAGTTTATTTTTGTAAAAGAAAGCTGCTGCTGCAATCTTTGTTGAATGGGCAGATGACATTGTGTATAAAATGGGTGTAGCCCTTTTATTCAAATGACCAGTGAGCTGGATGGTATGGAATGAATATCACATCATTTAGGGAATGGTTCCAATACAGATGGTGTCCTGCCTTTACATAAATCTTGGTAATCTACTTAGATCATGTATGCGTATCCTGGCACTATCATAATGGGTGGGGATATAAATTTTGTATTAGACCCATGATTGGACAGGATGCATAATGGTCATGTACGTATCCCTATGTTAGCACATTTCATTAAAATTTTATATATGACTCTGAAATAGCTGATATCTGGAGAGCCCTCTGTCTGGCTACAGATGGCTATACATCTGTAAGTACAGCAGGAGGAAGTGCAAGCATGCTTGATGTGCATCACATTAGCAATACTTTAATGCACTAATACTAGGATGACAAGACTGTTCCCAGTGGTCTTTCTGATCATGCAGTAATCCACCTAAGACTTAAGCAATACACCCCATACCTGACAGCCAGTATATGGAAACTAGAAACACTGTTGTCAAAAAAATCAAACATTTCTGACAATCTTTTAAGACTGGTTCAGTGAATATTGGAATACTTGTGAGGAATACAGCAGAGAAATGGGAGAAAAGTGGGATAAGTACAAACTAAGTTCTAAACGATGGATATTAAACTTTGGGAGACACTGTTGAGCTAGTCAGATGATGGAAAGCAGGAAAATTGAGGCACAACTTATAAGTACTTAGTAATAGCATAAAAGCAGTAAAGAGAGAGAGATGCCAGTCTGACAGTAAGGATAAAACAACTAGACTCCAACCCTTTCACTGAGATAAAAGTAGAACTTCACAAAGAGTACTTCCACAAAAATGCAAGTAGCATTACCGGGATATAGCCATTACCACCTAGAGAAAAGAACAAGGGGAAATCTGTTAGGATATGGGTGTGATAAACAACTTGTTAACCAAGGAATACTATAAGTGCACCTGCAAAGGATCAGAAAACATATATTGGACATCCTGTATTTTATTAGAACACTTAATATACAGGGTCTGCAGACTGTAGCTAAAGAAGAACTGAGTAAACTCCTGATAATAGTTGAACTTGGCAAAGCCATAGACCTGCTGCCTACAGACAGGGCCCCCTGGAATCAATGGATCCCCAGTTGACATTTAAAAGCTATGGAAAAAAACAATTAGTAAATCCTCTATACTAATTCTCTCAATCTGTCATAAATGCAAAGTTCTCCCCAAATGATGCTTATACAGTGAAAGCACATATACTCCTCAAACTGAACAAGGATAAGATGGACCTAACTAATTAAAGACCAATAGCCTTACTCAAAACAGAGTTAAAAATCTTTGCAACAATTCTGATTAATAGGCTGGATAATAACCTTGCTATCATTATTCTAGCAAATCATATGGTCTTCTTAAAATAATGGATGAGCAGCCACAAATTAATAAGATTGTGGTTGGCGATACAATTAGGGTGTACTAAAGACAACTTTCTGGTGGCAGCCCTGCTGCTTGATTTCAGAAAATCATTCAAGCCTGTTATCTGACAGTTTGTCTCTCTGTGGCTAAGCTAGGTTTTCCTCATACCTTCATTGAATGATGTAAAGTGCTGTATACCCAACTCATGGACAAAATATCATCTAACAATCATCAGAAAGTATAGTAATAGAGCGAGAGATACCTGCCAATGTTGTCCATTCTTCTTCTTGTTATTTATTAAATTCATATAGATGCTCGACTATAGTTTGCAGCAGAAATTTCAGCCTTATCGCATTGTGGGAGGAAGTTTGAAAGACTGCATAATCTGGTTAAGTGATCCAAATGCCCAAATCAACCCCATAGTATCTCATCTATAAAAAATATTGGTCTATTTGGGTCTACAAATCAAAGTAAATACAGAGCCTCATCCCTGACTGTGTTACCAAATATTATGTCTACCTGGGAATTTATATGACTCATCCAATGAGTAAAACCTGTGAAAGCAAACCCCCAACCAGCCTTAGAGAACATCAAAATGAAATTGGATGAGTTAAAGTCATTATAGCTGTTTTTTTATCATCAATGTATGGGCAACAGGCTTTATCCTCCCTAAAGTGCTCCATAACTTGAAGCATTTCCCACATGCACTCTTCTCGACATTTGCTAAGAAATGCCAAACAATCCATCAGTGATTTCCTCTGGGAAGATAAGTTGGTGCTTATCAGTTGACAAAGCCTAACAATTCCATAAAATTGGGGTGGGAGATTAGTTTATAAGATTTAACTTATGGGAAAGTAGTTACAGGACCACTTTATTTTCAAGCAAGATCCTCTGGGTCCCAGAGAAAAAATGAGTTTGAGTATAATACAGCCAATGATAAGACATACTTCTTTCCTACAAAGTCTGAAACCAGGGGCATTTAGATGAATGTTTTTTTAGAAACATTTTGGAACCTGAATACAGATCAATCTAAGCTCACAATTTACTCACAGATTTGAAACAGCCCTCTCCTTTGTATAAATAAAATCCCAGTATCTTGGGAAGAATGTATCAAACAGGGTATCCATTTTGTATGTGATCTATATGAAAGTAGAAGTTACCAGTTCATGACAATGGAGGCCTTTATGATTCCCTGATCTACATGTGACATGGTGATGATACCTTCACATCAGGCATTATATAGCTGTAGCTTTATTTGTCTCACTAAGCCACAGAGAAATGGAAAATCAACTAACCAGTAGAGACATTAATGGCAGAAAATTCTCTCACAGTAAATTAAGTCTAAATGTTGTTTGTCATTTGGTGTGGACTACTCCAGGAGGGAGTCTCCAGGGCCAAAAATAGAAATGGGAGGAAAATAGCCAGTGCTGCATAAATGAGAATCAGTGACCAACCTGCTTGCATTTGTTGCAGAATGTAGATGCCCCCGCTGTCTTGCGTAAGCTAAGTAAAAATGATCCACATTTGACATATTATACCACTCCATATCCACAAAAGGACACCACAAGTATGTTCTATTTGATGGTTCTGTAAAGTACATTACACTGATTATGGCCATCTGCTCCATCAGCTAGAAATTTTTGTGCCCACTGTTGTTCCCTGATCTTTCACCCCCCCCTCCCCCAAAAAAAAGCTCTTCTCTGAACTTGAAAAAAATAAAAATAAAAACTCTTTTAAACTGCTACAGTGGTAGCAAACACCAGTGTATATCATGCTTAAAGCACTACAGATGTCTTGACTGAAAGCAGAAAAAAAAGAAAAAAAATTGGGCTGATTGTTCCTCCTAACACTTTCATAGGTTCATAGGTTTATACTAGGCTATCTGCCCTGGGGCATTTACAAGCCTAGCCAGAGTGTGTTTGGCTTTCGCCATCCTTTTAGATCAGTTTACTGTGCCTCTGTTGAGTAGGTCACAGAAGATAGCTCTTTTAAGGTTAGTTTACTGCGCCCCTGTCTATCAGGG
Source organism: Protopterus annectens (assembly GCF_019279795.1). Classification (NCBI taxonomy): domain Eukaryota; kingdom Metazoa; phylum Chordata; order Ceratodontiformes; family Protopteridae; genus Protopterus; species Protopterus annectens. The sequence goes on from NC_056733.1 coordinate 434,462,396, forward strand.
ACACAAAAGAGATCCCAGGGGTGAACTTACAATCTCTCATCCACTCGTCAAGATTTCTCTTGAAGAGGGTCAGTGAGGGGCTCTGCCTAACATCGACTGGGATTCTGTTCCAGAGTGAGGGCAGCCTCTGGGATATGAATCTGTCCCTCCAGCATGTCCTATTTATTTCTGTGCTGAGGTTTAAGTCCCTGGAGCGTGTAGCTCTAAGGGATTTGGATTTCCTGAGGTGGAGCATGTCCATTAATTCTGGGTCGGACATGTCTTTATACGTCTGGCATAGATCACCTCTGAGTAGGTGGTAAGCAAGTGAGTAGAGCTAGAGTTTCTTTAGCCAAACTGCGTAGGGCATCTGTTTGAGTCCCTTGATCCTCTTGGTGAGGTACTTTTGGGGCCTCTCCAGTTGCTGCAGGTGTCGGGTAAGGTACATCCCAAATGGGGCATTGTATTCAATTATGGGCCTGATGAGTGATGAGTAGAGGGGTACAATGACCTCTCTTGTTCTAGATGTGAACCCTTTCGTGATAAGGTGGGCTATATAGAAGGTCTTTCTAATGACTCTGGCAACGTGATTGTCAAAAGAGAGGTTTCTATCTACTTGGGTCCCCAAATCCCTAATTACTTCTTCCGTACTTAATGGATTACCACCTATGTGGTAATTTGTGGGCACTTTGTTTTTCCCGAAGGGGATGACTATGCACTTTTTGGCATTTAGCTTAAGCCCATGGCTCTGGCACCAGTTATCCGTCTCTGTGAGACCCTTTTGGAGGATGCTTGTGTCAGCTGGAGAGTCAATTATAGCGCCCAGCTTGCAGTCATCTGCAAACTTGGTCAGCCATAGTCCTACAGTATTAGCCTGTACCTCAGAGAAGTACATACCGAACAAGAGAGGTCCCAGCACTGAGCCTTGTGGGACACCACTTGTAACTGGTTTGAAGTCTGACATGGCTCCTGCAATACTGACCATGTGGGTTCTATCCCTGAGCCAGTTTGCAACCTATCTTGTGACATAGGGGTTGATATTTAAGCTGGTGAGCTTATTTATGATGCCCGAGTGGGGTAATGTGTCAAAGGCTTTTGCAAGGTCCAGGTAGGCCATGTGGACTACCTTCCCTTCATCTATGGCCTTGTTAACTGTTTGAAGGAAGTTGACCAGGTTCAAGAGGCAAGATCTGCCCTTAACAAAGCCGAATTGGGTGGGATCCAGTGTCTAGAGGTTACCAATGTCCTTGTTTATGAGTTCCATGACGATACGCTCCATAGCTTTCCAGACCAGACTAGTCAGGCTTATAGGGTTATAGTTTCCTGGGTCTGTTGTGGCACCACTTTTGTGGAGCGGGACCACTGTTGCTATACGCCATTCCTTGGGTACATATCCTGTAGCAAGGCTGAGATTGAACAGTGACTTTATGTGAGGGTTTAGTTCTTCTTGGAGCTCGTGTAAGACACAGCCTGGGACACCGTCTGGTCCCATTGATGCTGTGTTTTTTGCTTTGGAGAGGGCAGCTCTCACCTATGCATTTGTGATGTCAGAGAGGCTACATTCTGTTGGGATAGACATTTGGTCTTTTGGGGGGAAGGGGGGGGTTGCACTGAACCTATCTGCCAGGATGTTGGCAATGTCTGTGGGATCAGTGTATTTATTGTCATTTTGTACTAACTCAGAGCATATCTGGGAGTTGCCCCCCAGATTCCTGACATAACTAAAGAAGGCCTTGTGATTATCTTTAGTGTCTTGTGCAATTTTTCTTTCGAAGCTGGCCTTAGATAATTTTATGAGGGATCGTAGTTTCTTGCTAGTACTGATCAGAGATGCCTTCCCTTTTTGGGATTTTGCTCTATCATGTAGTAGCTTCCTCCTTCTGTTGTATAGCTTATTTATGGCCGGGGTCCACCAGACTGGTCTCCTGCCTTTGGAGGAGTGAGTCTTGGTTTTATTTGGGATAGCACAATCCATGCATTCCTGTAGGTGTCCATAGAATGCATTTGTAAAGGATTCTGCTGTTTGGGCAGTATTTTCCACTGGCCCGGTGGCTTTGAAGGATTCCACCTCGGTTTTGAGAAGTGTGAAATTTGCTTTTGAGAATTTTTTTGTGCCTTGGGTGTCTATTACCTTTGCCCCCACTTTAGCTATGCTACTTTTTCTTTTTTTCATTTCTTCTAA
>NC_056733.1:434467056-434559556 GCF_019279795.1 Protopterus annectens
GTATGGTTCTATTGTGTATGATTGCACAAATTTAATGTCAAACTGAAAACACCGACAAAAAGATTTGAACTTACATAATTTCAAAAAAAAAATATTGAATGAAATAATATTGAGAAATTAAAACTATTTCCTCTCCTAATATTAATGCTAACCACCATAACACTACCCATCAAATTCATCTGAATACTGGCGGCTGCACTTCCCCCTGCAATGCTTTAGTAAGGGGTGCTAACCCTTACCCTAATGCTGACTCTTCCCTCAAACCTAAACCTACCCTCTACCTTCATAAAAAAACTTCCCATAACAATGCCACTACACAAGACATACAAACATTCACAAACATCAGTATATCTATACCCTAACCTAACCATGACCTTAACCCTAAAATATACAAAGTCGCACATAGACATATAGCACTTATTCCTCACTCATTCCTGAAACTAACCCTAACTTACACAAACACACACAAAGACTGCCAATCCTGCAGTCCCATTTACCTGTTTTGATATTACACAACATCAACACTTCAACTACTCAACTATCCATACCATCAACATTAAACTACACCCTTGTGTTTGTCGAAGAAATGGCATTCAACAAAATGACAGGGGCCCCATACACATATATATATATATATATATATATATATATATATATATATATATATATATATGTATACATGGGTCCCTGTCAGATCATCGAACTTTTAAAAGCTTGACTTTCATATGGCTAAGACCATATGATCGAACTTTTAAAAGTTTCAACGATCTGAATGGAGATCTCCATACAGCACAGAATGGGAAGATTTTCCTTTTCTACAATGTAGTGTGATCTCAGAGTTGGTATATTTAAATAGCGGGGGGTGTGGGGGTTGCAGGGGGACTTGCCCCTTGCGTTTCATTTTTATTTTTACATGTTTGAACTTTTAAATATTCGATCATATGGTCGTCGAACATTTGAAACTTTGGTTATCTAAAGTAGATCTGTATATATATATATATATATATATATATATATATATATATATATATATATATATATATGGTTTACTATCATATAGTCGACGTTTACATACATGCCAGCCCTTTGATCATCAGTAGTAATGTCGAAAACAAATAATCCTGCAAGGCACAAAGATTGAATAATAAAAACCGCCATGGAGCTCCTTTCGAACTACTGAACGTCGCATATATGAATACGATGTCCACCAATGATGACAATGATGTTGCAACGAAGATCTGTTAGTCACACGTAATACTTTGTAGAAAGAGTGTGGAAGTATAAGACAACGCTATTAAAGTGCCACCGATAATGTGAAGTGTCATTTAAACATATTATATTGCTGCAGAGGTGGATTTCATTACAGAAAATATTCATAATTGGCAATACTAAGGATTTTACGTTGCAAGTGTGGACCGGTGAGTAAAATTGTTATGTGAGTATGTACTGTAATAGTGTAATATAGATAACATTATATGTTTAAAAGGTATATCATATAATGTCAGTACAGCTAATTTTGGACAATATGATATGCATAACTATCATTGTAAGTGTTACCCGATCATTGCAACATAACATATACAAGTAGTAATATATTATATATATAAAAACTGGAAAAGCTTCTGGCTGTAATGTTTTTAACAAGTCTACATACATTGTAATAATGTTTTGAGTTGTTGTGTATTGCAGTCAGTATTTGACATTTTCAGGACATATATGTCAGTATATGACAAAGTGCTGTAATACCAGTGTGGATAGTCATGTATAAGGTTAATTGTATAGTATTAAGACACTTCCTTTGGGTATAAGCATTATCTCATTACTTGAATGAGTCATTGATATAGTAGTCATTTACACTTATGTTTTAAAATGCACAATTGAAATGAATATAGGTTGATGTTGTGTACATGTGTAGTTATACATTATAGTTGAATAGTATTGTAGGTAGTGAATACCAACAGGCTATAGTTTGCAGTATAAATGTATTGGCGTAGGTGTCTATATGTATATTTGCATCAATATTATTTGGAAAGGTTAAATGTGTATTGAGTGCATTTTACCAGTGTGTCTAAATTTAAGAGATGTCTCTGATTGCCAATGCAATGTAATACCTCTGTCATGGTTTGTATGCGTGTAAGTTTTTGTAAATAGACATGCTACAGGCCTGTATTACATAGCAGGAATAGCATACATTTGTAGTAATATAGTTACTGTTGTTGATTTTTAGGTGAGCTCACGTACTATGTCTGACCAACCGACGTTGAGTTGTCCTGGTGTTATTGGCTCATTATATGGCACTATTACATCCTAAAAAGGCCGCCCAATTCTTTGTATTGATGGTTATCAGTACTACCTTGAAAGGAGTAACCCTGAGAAGAATTACTGGTGTTGCACTCAGAAGGCAAGACAGAGATGTAAGGGATGTTGCATAACACAGAAGTCTGCTGATGAGGAGAGGCTACTTAAAAGCATTGGTCATTTTCATGCACCAGATGTGGTGAGGGTAGAGCAGAGTATGGTACGTGCAGCAATTAAAAGGCGTGCTGAACAGACTCTTGAGGATCCCTGCAGAATTGTGTCTGAGGTGCTGGCAACCACGTCCACTGACGTAGTAACAACCATGAGTAATACTGATGCGTTGAAGCAGAGTGTGCGCAGGTTAAGGCGTAGGAACAGCACGAATCCCAGATTACAGTTAGCAAGTCTGAAAGATTTAAGACCGGAGATGATACCATTGAAGCAGGGACACTTCATTATTAAACACAGTGCATTCCAGAGCCATAACTATGATGTTGTCATTCTCACTACAGAGAGTAATCTAGGCCTGCTCTGCAGTTCAGAATACATCCTTGTTGATGGTACATTTCCAATTAGCACTAGGGAGTGTAAACAAATATACTCTGTTCACTGTAGCTTGGATGGTCCAAGTAACAGCAAGGTAGTACCTGTAGTGTATGCCATCCTACCGTCCAAATTCGAGGAGTGCTATGATCAATTTTGGGACACATTGATGGCTTTATGTGGGGACTTCCATCTTAATTTCCATCCAAGGATGGTACTCAGTGACTTTGAAAAGGGGGCAGTGAACAGCATAATTAAGCATCTACCTAACAGTACAGCGAAGGGATGTTGGTTTCATTTGTGCCAAATTATATGGCGGCAGATCCAGAAGCTTAACCTGACACAGGTATATGGTACAGATACACAATTTGCACTGTTATGTAAACAGGTTCCTTCACTTGCTTTTATATGCACGGAACATATTATGGACACTTTCAGTTCGACTGAGGAGGCATTGGGGGAAAGGGGTGCCCATTTATGTGAGTTCTTTAAAAATAACTACATTTTAGGGAGGCCACAATGTTATGGCATGAGGGGTTCCACATCAGAGAGACAACCACCACTATTTGATGTACCTTTTTGGAATCAGTCTGAAACATGTACCATGGGCTACCCTAGGAATCAGAATGCAGTGGAAGGATGGCACCATAGGCTGAGGTCTCTCTTAGGTAAAAAGGAACTTTACATCACTGATGTGTTGCATGCCATTAGTTTAGAGCAAAACCATTTGGAGGATGTTAAACAGAAGTTCCTGTGTTGTATGCCTGCATCTCCAAAGAAATGTAGGCTGTGTGATAAAGAAAATATGATACAACATCTGCTTGCTAAATGTGATGAAATGACACCGTTAGGATTTGTACAATTAATGGCACACCGTTGTTCATTCTGATATCTCTGCTATAACCTTCCATGTGTTTAATATTTCTATGGCATTATAGGACACTTTTGGAAACTTTCATAGCACCTGGTTTATTGGGATATGGACTTTGTATTCACTATTATAGAGCAATTCATCTTGATGGAAATCGCTATTGTAGCACAGGGAATGTGTTTGCTGTGGAATTACTGTGTATTCACTATTATAGAGCAATTCATCTTGATGGAAGTCGCTATTGTAGCACAGGGAATGTGCTTGCTGTGGAATTACTATGTATTCACTATTATAGAGCAATTCATCTTGATGGAAATTGCTATTGTAGCACAGGGAATGTGTTTGCTGTGGAATTACAATGAATATATACAAGGGAACTGTCATTTAAACACAGATCACTTATTTTCGGTGTTTTGCCGCAAATCGAATGGAAATGTCGCAATTCCATATTTTTGACATTTCACCATGCTTTATGGCCATAATGTTAATCGACTACTTTCACTTTCGATGTTAAAATTCGAAAAATAATACACTTTTTGTTATTATTTTCGATTTTATGATAGTAAACCTGTATACATACATATATATATATATATATATATATATATATATATATATATATATATATATATCTATATGGTTCTACCTGACATAGTTGAAACCACACAACACCGACAACGACATCACCGACACCACATAATCAACAGTCCATTAACACGAAACCTCACATACCCGACAACGAAATAACCGACTGTACACAAACACGAAACCCCATACACTGCACACACCACAATAACAACAATAAAAAACAAAACACATCCCCATTCCACAAACCACACACACAACATAAGCACACCAAAATCCTGACAAACCCACACTAAACCTTACCCTAACCCTAAGGTCCGTCACTATCGCACACGTACCTAACCCGCTCCCTAACCCTAACTCACTTAACCCGCCCCTATCCCAAAGTCTAGCCCTACCGCACACTTACCTAACCCGCTCCCTAACCCTAACTCACTTAACCCACCCCTATCGCTCCCTAACCCTAACTCACTTAACCCACCCCTATCCCCACAGACCGTCAATATCCACACTTACCTGACTCGCACCCTAACGTCCGTCACTACCGCGTACTCACACAGCCTTTTCCCATGTCGGCATCCTCGGCGTCGGTGTTGTCATCCGTCGTGTCGGTCTTCTGCATTGTCGATGTTCTGGCACTCGCGATTCGCATCGGTCTTCTTCATTGTCGATCTTCTGGAGCTCCGGATTCCGTTGTCGGTCTTCTGCGCTGTCGACGAAGTCAGGTAGAACCATATATATATATATATATATATATATATATATATATATATATATATATATATATATATATGGGTCTACTTTACATGGTCGACTCTTCAGAAAGTCGACTTTCATATGGCTGAGACCACATGATCGACTTTCGAAAAGCTGACCATGTAAAATAAACATATAACACACACCAAACACTTACCTTTCAACACATGGCCATTCTGAAAATCTGTGACATCTCTTTCTATTTTGTCCCTTTTTTGCTGGAGGAGTCTTCTTTCGTACACAACGACACCATCTAGCATTCCCTCTAATGCACGATCTACATGTACATTAGGAAAGTCAGTATACAGTTTTAATCTGTTGCACCTTTAAAGAATTGCATAAAACTTCTTCCTCAGGATTGAAATAATCAATAAGTAGTGCCATGTACTTCCTAGATACTGAGTTACTTAGACAAAATAGAGCTAAACCCTACTATTCTTCTAGAAGTGTAGATGAGACTAATTTAGTTCTAAATGCACCTTCTTCCACTCTGAAAATGCCATTATTTTATTCTATAGTTGTTAAGTCAGTTACTAACATTATAGACAAACAGTGGCAGATTCTTACTACAGATCCAGAGGTTAGAACTATTGTAGGTGATCGTCTAATGTATTTCTATACAAACAAACGTAATTTAAAGAGAATGTTATGTTACCCGAGAGTTAGCAATCACCATCAACATGATACACATGTTTTAGGCACTTTCCCATTTGGTGACTGCAATTTTTGTAAATATATTGACACTACTAATATGTTTATTCATCTAGATAATGGTGACGGTTTTACTTTCCACGTTTATGCTAACTGTAGGGATATGTATGTGGTCTATTTAGCTGTATGCTCAGTTTGTCATACATACTATATAGGTAAAACAGACTGTATGTTTAAAGACGGAATAAGGGAACATATATATAATATTCAAATTAATGCTCCCAACAATGCTCTAGCAAAACATGTTATGTCAGCAGGTGACGACCATATATTTAGGTTTATGGTAATTGATAAGGTACATGTTAAAGTGCATGAAGGGGATATAAAGAAACTAGGGAAGTTAAATGGATACTCAAGATGAGAGCGGATAAAGGAAAAGGTTCATAGGTTCATAGGTTGGTACTAGGCTATCGGCCCTAGAGCCTATACAAGGCTAGCCATAACAATTCCCTGGCTATTTCTTACCACACTATTTATTTCCCTGGACCCCTGTCTAGCAGGGTGACAGACGTGACCCCCGGGGTGAATTTCCTTTCTCCCATCCAATTGTCAAGGTTCCTTTTAAAGCGGGCCAAAGAGGCACTCTGCTTGACATGTATGGGCAGTCTATTCCAGAGTCTGGGGAGTCTCTGCATCAGGAACCTATCCTCCAGCATGCTTTGTTTATTGTGATGTTTTAGATCCCTGGAGCGTGCGGCCCTGAGGGATTGGGATTTCTTTAAGTGTAGCATGTTCAACAGCTCTGGGTTTGACATGGCCTTGTATGTTAAGCAGAGATCGCCTCTGATTAGACGATATATGATAGAGTATAGCTGGAGTTTTTTAGAGCGGTCAGCATAGGGCATCTGCTTTAGGCCTGTGATTCTTTTAGTGAGGTATTTCTGCAGCCTTTCCAGTTGTTGCAGGTGTCTTGAGAGGTACATACCAAATGGGGCATTGTATTCTATAATGGGACTCATGAGGAATAAGTACAGTGGGACAATGACCTCCTTTTTTCTGGATGAAAAGCCCTTAGTGATGAGGTGCGCCACATAGAAGGATTTCCTGACTGTTGTGGCAATGTGGTTATCGAAGGTGAGCCCACTGACCACCCGTGTCCCTAAGTCTCTTATCACACTTTCAGTGTTTAGTTTACTTTCACCTATGTGGTAATTTACAGGTACAGGTTTTTTCCCAAAGGGGATAACTATACATTCCTTGGTATTGAGCTTGAGCCCATGGCTCTGACACCAAGCATCTGTTTCTGTAAGGCCCTTTTGTAGAGTATCCACATTATTTGGAGATTCAATAATGGCTCCCAGTTTGTTAGCCAGAGTCCCTTAGTATTGGCCTGTACTTCTGAGAAGTAGACGCCAAACAAGAGTGGTCCCAGGACTGAACCCTGAGGTACTCCAGTTGCCACTTGTCTGGAGCTGGATTTGGATTCAGCTACTTTTACAGTGAGGGTTCTGTCAGCAAGCCACTTGGCAGCTCATCAAGTAATGTAGGGATTAATGCCCAGCTTAGTAAATTTATCTATGATTCCAGAGTGGTGGATGGTGTCAAAGGCCTTTGTGAGGTTAGATAGGCTGTGTGGACCTCCTTACCCTCATCCACAGCTTTGGAGACTGATTCAAAGAAGTCAGTCAGGTTCAGGAGACAAGAGCAGCCCTTCATGAACCCAAACTGGGTGGGGTCCAGTGTTTGAGGTTTGCCAGTGTCTTTGTTTATAAGTTCCATGATAATACGTTCCATGGCCTTGCAGATCAGGCTCGTCAGACTGATGGGGCGGTAGTTCCGGGGATCAAACGTGGATCCCCCCTTGTAGAGTGGGATAACTGTAGCTGTGTGCCACTCAGTGGGTACAAAGCCTGATGTGAGGCTATGATTAAACATGACACTTAGGTGAGGTGCCAGTTCTTTTTGTAGTTCATGTAGTACACAGCCCGAGATATCATCTGGTCCCATGGATGCTGTATTCTTAGCTTTGGAGAGTGCATTTTTTACCTGCGTGCCCGTTATTACCGGAATTTGGCAATCTTCCGGTATTGAGATGGGCCGTTTAGGGGATGAGAGGGGGGTGAAGTTGGCACTGAATCGATCTGCCAGGATATTGGCAATATCTTTGGGATCAGTATATTTAATGCCATTCTGTTGTAGCTCAGAGCAGATCTGAGCATTGCCATTTAGATTTTTGACATAGTTATAGAATGCCTTGTGGTTGTCTTTGGAATCTTTGGCAATTTTATTTTCATAACTAGCTTTGGAGGATTTTATGAGGGATCTCAGCTTCTTACTGAGGCTGGTAAGGGAGTTTTTTGCATCCTGGGATTTTCCTCTTTTCTGCAACAGTTTCTTCCTTTTTTTGTAAATTGTTGTAAGTTGTTGGTCTTAATGAAAGGGCTTCAATTAAGCCTACTCTGAAATCCAGGAGACTTGGAGTAAGGTAAAAATAATTAGGTTATATCTGCATACATATATAATATATCCATCACCCCTTATAATTATTTATTTGTTTCTGGGTTACCATCACTATTATCATTACATTTTTACTTAGTGTATAGTTCCTGATATCTCAACTAACATGTCATATGTATATTATTTCTACATTTTTAGGCATGTGTACAGTGTTTGTTTATGTCTATCTTTTTGAAGTACAAGACTTTTTATCCACTACGTGTGGTTATACTGTTTCCCCTAGAATTTTATTAAGTTTCTCCTGAAGTGTGTTTTATACAAATGTATGCACTTTAATTCTGTAGAAGTACATGATTCTTAAACAATGCTACAGAAGTGCTTAATTAATGTTGCACAAACGTATTTATTTTATAGATATTGTTTTATTTGATGAATATGTTCTTAAATGTTGAATCATAAGTTGATTGGTTGTATTTTATTGGCTGGTGGTTCCTATTTAAATGTCTTCTTGACCACAACTATTTTAATGGTCTGATGAAGGTCTATGTGAAAGCGCTTACCTGTTCATAGTAATAAAAGAAGTTTTTAATTTAAAGTGTCATTTTAACTATATGTAAAGTTAAGTTTACTGCCTGCCTTATTTACTCATTTGAGCATATCACGTTAATCTTTGCTATACGGTGCTTATTGCTGTATATATATATATATATATATATATATATATATATATATGGATCTAGGAAGCTGCGGTAGCGTTGTCGCCTTACAGTTAGATGTTGCCTGTTCGATTTTCAGTTAGAGCATTTTCTGTGTAGTGACATGCATGAATGGGCGTTCCTTCGTTGAAGGTTGTGCGTTAGGCCCGGCAAGCCAGTACGTAAAAATCTATTGCCAATCATTAGCGGACCAGAGTTCCGCTGTGGCGACCCCCTAACCGGGAAAAGCTGAAAGACACACAAACAATATATATGGATCTAGGACTATTGAACAAAAGTTCAATAGTCCGAATCCACAATAACCAAACGCACTTTAACAAAAGTGCTTTTGTTAAAGTGCATTCGAAAAAAAAACCCAAAAAACAATAAATCTTCTTTTATGCAGGAGGCCAAGCCCCCATGCACCCCCCTACTTTTATATTCTCACTCCGATGTCACACTTCTTCTTCTGGCTTTTCCCGGTTAGGGGTCGCCACAGTGGATCACCTTGTCCGCACATTGAATGGCAGTGGAGTTTTACAGTGTCGAGTTGCCAGACCGGCGCCCAACCTTCCACAGAAGGCACACTCACACCTAGGGCCAATTTAGAGTGTCCAATCCACCTGCAGCGTGTCTTTGGGATGTGGGAGGAAGCCGGAGCACCCGGAGAAAACCCACGCGACCACAGGGAGGACATGCAGACTCCGCACAGAAGGCACCCCAGCCGAGGATCGAACCGGAGAACCTCTTGCTGTGAGGCGGCAATGCTAACCACTGCACCACCGTGGCCGCCCTACTCCGATGTCACACTACAGGGGGGAAAAGGGAATTCTGTGCCGTCGGGGATCTGTACAAATCCCAGATATATATATATATATATATATATATATATATATATATATATATATATATATATATATATATATCAACATCAAAGAATGTATAACATGCGTGTACCTGTGTGCCTTTTACCTACTAAGTGATATATCGTGTTGCTTGTTGATTCCAGCTCATGTTTGTAACCCAAATCAGGATATTTACTAAACATACCATTGATGTGTGCACTCTACCTTTTGTGTGCACCTTTGTATCATTGCTATTTACACAGACTATGTGACACAGGTCAATTCCAGGAATTTGATTTACCAGAATACTGATGCAGTATTGCCGTCTTCTCTATAGACTGTTGGGTGCAGTGCATTGCAGATTTTAGCTTATCTGATTTGTTTATGATTCTCAGATGAACAGTGGCTTCTTGCCTTCTTGATTTATATGTCTTGCATAGTCTGTGTTGATTATAATGGAAACAAGTTCATTTGGACAGTATGTGAGCCATTCTTATAAATTTCATGTTAGTCCTTTAGGGTGTTTTCCTGACTTGACAATAGAGGCTTTCATTGTGAATTCCCATATGGGAAAATTTTGATTTTCCTTCTGCACATTTCTTTCAGAAGGAGGAGACATATAATATCTTTCCAGTGTTTGTAGACATTACGGATAAAACATAATTCCTTAGATTTTGGCCTTTTGCATTTTCTGACTGTTAGGTGTACACTTCAGATGAAGCTGGGATTATTTGATGACTGAGACACGGTAAGGTTAATCTCTACAAACTGAATCTGCAGATTTCAAGACATGAAGTTCCTTTGTCAATAAGTGTTATAATAGCATTTTCTCAGCATGTCTAATATTTGAACTGCATGTCTTGTTTCAGTCGCTGGCAAGTGATGTTTTAATAAGAAGACTTTTTTATTAGTCTACACATTTTAAGTGTCATTGCTGTTAACTCTAGTCTGCAAATAGTAAGGTTTATGGAACAATAATCTTAAAATCATAACTGCATTTATAACCTTTTGTTCTTGTACTTCTTGTTCTTGTATCCATTTCTTTATCTTTATATATTATCTGTCACTCAGAACTCCAGTTGTAGCACTTTTCTTAGCTTGCATTGCAGTTCATCCAACCCATTTTTCTCATATTGTTAATCTTTCTTCACCTTGCAACTTGGACTATAGGTTGAAATTATCCTTCTTACTGGTGTTCATTGACTTATCTGGCCTGGTTATTTATTTTTCATTAGTGAGCTTTCCAAAAATAGTAGATGTTAATGTCAGCCCTGTGACACAGAGGGACAATGCCCTGACTATGAAAATGATGTACATTAATTAGTGACCCAGGAGCATAGATACCTAGTGGGGAAGGTTCTAGTGAGTGACCAAGGCAAGCTCATCCTCCCATTGTGATGACCAGTTGTCTAGCCCATTTTACTGCTGTCACCATACCTAAGTATAGGTACATAGCATTCAGTTTCCAGTCTATTTACAGGCCAAGATGACTGCTTGGTTGTGTCTGTCTGTGTTCAAAGGGGTCTACCTGAGAACACAGACAGATTGAAATGCCGATGACGAGAACACCGACACCGGTAGACCAACAACGGAAATAACCGACATGCGAAACGAGCATGACTGTGTAAGTATGCGATAGTGATGGACTTTAGGGTTAGGGTGCGGGTAAGGTGAGTGTGTGATAGTGACGGACTTTAGGGTTAGGATTTGAGTTAAGGCTAGTGCATAGATAGTTGTGTATGTAAGGTTTAGTGTAGGTTTGTAAGGTTTTCTGTGTGCATGTGTTGTTTGCGTGTGTTGTGAGTCGGTGTTATGGCGTTCGGTAATGTGAACTGTCGGGATTGTGTGGTTTCGGTGTTTTGGTGTCGGCGTTTTGGCTGTCGAGTTTGTGGTGTGTCTGTGTAGTGTAGGGGATCCATTCAAAGCAGTCTTCATGACGTGAATTGAGGCATATATAAACTTTGAGGAACGGGCAACAGGCTTTCACTTTTGTGAGTATACACTTCAGCAGCCAAGGGAGGGTATTGGTCGGCAACAAGCCTTCACTTTTGTGAGCATACACTTCAGCAGCCAAGGGAGGGTATTGGTCATAAACCAGAAAAACAGTAATCATGATAAATGGCAGATCAGTGCTCCAGCCCTCCCATACACAAACACACACATACAGTGACTATTCATAGTGGGAACAAAGAAGCAAAAAGAATAAGTACATAGGGGAAAGATGGGGCTAAATGTTAACAGGGGAAGATGTGAAATGTGTATTTTAGAATTAAGAAGAAACCAAGCCTCATTTATTTTCATGCTTAAAGACAAAACCACAATATAACTTATTTTCCATGCTATTCTAGCAACACTGGTGATAAATATGTTACATTTAATAGATAATTTTGTATTTTGATATACTATTTTTTTTCAGGCAATACTGCTTTCTCTCTGAGAACGTTTGGGGACATTCTCTTGTAACACATCCTGCATTTTATTTCCAGGTTATGACAGATAGATGTCAAGTCGTGTTACTCTATAATAATGGCAACCTTTTTATTCACTAGCAAGCAGTCTACTGCCTACATGGACTTGGAGTTCCTTCAGCACATAATGTCTTTGCAAATCTATTAGTGTATTCTTGAGCATATTGCACCATACTGGAAGGACTGAGGAAAAGGAAATATACTTGTTTATTTAAGCAATAATTTTATTGGAGTGGAGAATAATTTTGGATGATAATTTGCCCCGACATATTCCCATTTACTGCAGAGAAGCTAGCACTGACAGTAACTATTCCCTGCCCAATAAACTATACATGATAATTTCACATTGTAACTGAAGGTTTCAACACCATGGATTCATAAATACCCAGGCTTAAAGCTATCTCAAGTGTATGACTCTCTCTCTCTCTCTCTCACTATATATATATATATATATTATATATATATATATATATATATATATATATATATATATATATATATATGTATATATCTTCTTCTTCTTTTGGCTTTTCCCGGTTAGGGGTCGCCACAGCGGATCACCTGTCCACTCATGATTGGCAGGGAGTTTTACAGTGTCGAGTTGCCAGCCTGGCGCCCAACCTTCCACAGAAGGCACACACACAAAAGCACTCACACCTACGGCCAATTTAGAGTGTCCAATCCACCTACTGCATGTCTTTGGGATGTGGGAGGAAACCGGAGCACCTGGAGGAAATCCATGCGACCACAGGGAGGACATGCAGACTCCGCACAGAAGGCACCTGAGCTGAGGATCAAACCGGAGAACATCTTGCTGTGAGGCGACAATGCTAACCACTGTGTATATATATATATATATATATATATATATATATATATATATGTATTTATATATTTTATATATATATATATATATATATATATATATATATATGTGTGTGTGTGTGTGTGTGTGTGTGTGTGTGTGTGTGTGTGTGTGTGTGTGACATATATACTGTGCAGTTTGTTAAGTGTGTATTTTGTAGGCAAATGGCATTGGCCTACAAAACTGTCAAATAGCTATCTTGCAGGAAAGTTGCCCCAAATAAATAACTGATACCAAATTCATAGACTGAAGCTAAATGCCAATTAAAAAGAAAAGAAAATCATTATTGTATCTCATGGGAAGTTAGCTACTCCAGGGAACTACTACAACTGACAATATACCCCTAAGAGTTGACCCAATTGCTTAGGAGTTGGGAACTTATGTGGACAGTGACCTAACGTTTGACCAACATGTGTCTATTGCTGTAAGAAAGTCCTTCTATATTGCACAGCTTATAAACAAACATTATTATGCTAATCATTGAATATAACACCCCCTTTGGCATATATATGTCCAGATACATGCAACAACTAGCCTAAACATGTCCTACATAGAGTAATTCAAAGCCCTGTCACCGTATTTGGTATCTTACAGACTGCCAAGAGGTGACACATGTCAGGCATATGAGGCATCCTCTGACCCATTACTAATGGATTTACTGCACATCATCAAGTCAAGTGGCATCATAAATACTCAATCAAAGGTTCTAGATCTCACTGCAATCTGTTTAGTAAGTCAATCTTATTTGAATAAATCTTGACCATTAAGATTATGTATAGGGATTGAACCTGGAAGGCTAAAGACAGGAAGATCATCTCTCAAGTCAGACATATATCTTGCAGTAGAATACAAGTTCTGCCCAAGGTTTCATAGTTCCTGAGCTTTGATAACTCAGTCAGGTCCTATGGAAGATGACAAGTTCAGGTGGATCCAAAAGGAAAGCCTGGAAATGCCTGCAGCTGGGATTGTTTATTTACAGCCTGTTTTTTGAAAGGGTTGTACCGGCCTAAACCTATGTGGTTGATTGAGTTGCTTATGTGAACTGTAAGCTTTACTTCAAAGATACTATAAATAATTTGCAGATTGACTGGGAAAAGCCAAGTGGGATATATCGGATTCGTGTGTGTTTTTTTAAGACATACATTGCTGGTGTGTACAAGGGTCATTTGGTGAAGGAATTGCCAAAATTACTTTTCTTCTCCTTACATCTGTTGTCGCATGGAAGTATCTCTGGAGGAGTGGTGACCCAGACACAGAAAGAGCACCAACGTCCTGTCTGCATACTGGAGGAATGAAAACCATGTGTTCATTCCTACACTTGGGGTTTTGTGGCTCATAGGTAATTATTAGGCTATAATGCGGTGGTGGTGATGCGGTAGCATTGTCGCCTCACAGTAAGACGCTGTCCTGTTCGATTCTCAGCTAGAGTGTCTTCTGTGTGGAGACATGTGGGAATGGGCGTACCTTAATTGAAGGTTGTGCGTCAGAGCTGGCAACTCGGCACGTAAAAATCTACTGCCAATCATTAGCGGACTGGAGTTCCACTGTGGCGACCCCTAACTGGGAAAAGCCGAAAGACACAACAAGGTAATTATTAGGCTAATGTCCATAAAGGGCCATTTTAAGCCCAGCAATGTTTCCCAATTGTGTTGGACAGTATTTGATACCACAGGTATTTATGGGGAGTGTATGTAGCTTGGGCATATAACTTGGGCATGAGTGGTCATGCATTTACAAGTTTCCTCTTTCTGAAAGAGACCTAAGTGTCAGACCAGGGGAAATTTTTGATTCCCCATGCACTGATCCATGATATAATTAAAGAAGTGCAGGGAAGACCTCTGCTTCACATCAAAGGAAAGTCTGTTCCAGAGAAGGGGAAATCTCTGAGACAAATACCAATCCCTCCAAAATGTCTTATTTATATTACAGATGTTGCTTAGATCCCTGGATCTAGTATTGCTGATAATAAGGTTAATAGTTCATAGGTGTGTACTAGGCTAATGGCCCTGGAGCCTTTACAAGCCTAGCCCAAACAAATTGCCCAGGCACCGTGCCACCCAATGTTAGTTCAAAGTGCCCCTATCCAGTAGGGCAACTGGAGTGATCCCTGGGGTAAACTTTCTGTTACCCATCCACTTGTCAAGATTTTTCTTGAAAAGGTCCAGCAAGGTGCTCTGCTAGACATGAATGGGAAGCTTATTCCAGAGTATGGGCAGTCTTTGGGAGATGAACTTGCCCCTCCAGCATGTTCTGTTAACTGTGGTAATAAGGTTGTGATCTCTGGAGCATGTAGGATTTCTTTAGGTGTAGCATTTCAAGTAGGGCTGAGTCAGACATGGCTTTGTAATTCAAGCAGAGATCAACTCTAAGTAGATGATAAAAGACTGAGAATAGCTGAAGTTTCTTGAGTCTGCCCATGTAGGACATGTGTTTAAGGCCTATTATCCTTTTTGTGAGGTACTTTTGTGGCCTCTTCAGATGTTGTATGTGTCTGGTCAGGTACATGCCAAATGGGGAGTTATAGTTGATGACTGGTCTAACGAGGGATGCATAGAGAGGGATGATGACCTCTTTCTTCCTGGATGCGAAACCTTTGGTTATAAGTTGTGCCACGTAGAAGGACTTTCTAACCACAATGGCAATGTGGTGGTTGAAAGTGAGACAGCTGTTGAACTGGGTGCCCAGATCTCTTATGGCCCCTTCAGTGTTCAGTGGGCTCCTATCAATGTGATAATTAATGGGAACTGAGTTTTTTCCAAAGGGGATGATAATGCATTTTTTGGCATTAAGCTTCAGGCCATGGTTCCAACACCAGTCATTGGTCTCAATAGGATGCCTGCATCACTTGGGGAGTTGATAATGACAGCTTGCAGTCATCAACGAACCTGGTCAGCCAGAGTCCTTCTGTGTTGTTCTGGACTTCTGAGAAGTAGATGCCAAACAGGAGAGGGCCCAAGACTGAGCCCTGTGGGACTCCACTCGTAACTGGTCAACAGTCTGACTTGGAATCCGGAACTTTCACTCTGTGGGTCCTGTCTGTGAGCCAATTTGCAACCCACCTAGTGATATAAGGATTGATGCCTAGGCTGGTGAGTTTATCAATGATACCTGAGTGGGGAATGGTATGAAAGGCCTTGGCCAAGTCGAGGTAGGGTTTATGCACTGCCTTATCCTCATCCACAGCCTTGGTGACTACCTCGAAGAAGTCAACCAGGTTCAGCAGACAGGATCTCCCCATGACAAAGCCAAACTCTGTGGGGTCAAGAGTTTGGAGATTGCCTATATCTTTGTTAAGCAGGTCCATGATGCTGGTTTCCATAGCTTTGCATACCAGACTCATCAGGCTAATGGTGTGATAGTTCCCAGGGTCTGTAGTTGCTCCCTGTTTATGGTGCAGGATGACTGTAGCAGTCCACCATTTGTTAGGGACATAGCTTGAGGTAAGACTGTGATTGAACAGGGCACACAGATGTTGTACCAGTTCATTTTGTAGTTCATGTAGGATGCAGCCAGGGATATTAGGTCCCATGGATACTGTATTCTTGGCTTTGGACAATGCAGCTTTATCTGTGTCACAGAAATGATGGGTACCAGGCTTTCTTCTGGTATTATGATAGGGTTCTTGGGGGGGGGGGGGGTGAGACAGGTAAAGTTGGGACTGAATCTCTCGGCCAGTATTTTGGCTATATCTGTTGGCTCAGTACAGGAGGTGCCATTGTGCAATAAGTCACAGCAAATCTGGGTACTGCCTTGGAGGTTTTTGATATATTAATATAGCTATAGAAGGCTTTATGGTTGTTTTTGGTGTCAGCCACAATTCTGCCTTTATAGCTGGCTTTAGAGGATTTGATAAGTGATCTCAGCTTTTTGTTGAGACTGATAAGGGAGGTTTTCCAGTCTTGTAACTTCATTTTTTTCTGCAACAGTTTCTTCCTTCTGTTGTAGAGTTTATTGATGGGTGAGGACCACCAGATTGGCTTCCTTTTTTTTGGAGGAGAGCATCTTAGTTCTATTTGGTATGGCAAGGTCCATGCATTTGTGTATGTGCTTGTACAGTGCATCGGTGTATGATTCGGCAGTCATGCAGCTATTTTCCATTGGCATAGGTGCCGAGAAGTTAGCCACCTGTTTTTAGGAGCCCAAAGTCAGCTTTAGAGAAGTTTTTCAGGGTGGTTACCTTAGCGCGGGTTGTAAGTGAGATGAAGATTTCCATGGTGATCAGTTTGTGGTCGGATTTAACCAGGGAGGAATTGACTATAGGTGTGGAGCACCAGTCTCTCATGTTGGTGATAACCAGGTTGAGGATTTTGCTTCATCTAGTGAGGGTCAGAATGAGCTGGTCCAATGCATTGGAATTGATAAATTCCAGAAAGTGTTGGGCCTGTACATCGGTACTTGAATAGTTTTCCCAGTTGATGAAAGGGTAGTTGAAGTCACCCAGTATAAGAGTATTGGGTTGGACCTTGATAGGTTCCAGGGTGCTTAAGAACTTGGAGTGAGAGTCTAGGGACATCTTTGGGGTTCTGTAGCTGGATATAGCTTGTATCGCTGTCTTACCCAGTGTTAGTTGTACCCGAAGTATCTCTGATGCATTATGCTGGGCTACCAATATAGAGGTGTGTGTATCCTTTAAGAATATGGAGACACCACCACCTCTGGAGCTTCCAGCCATATTTTGTGGCCAAAAAGTATGGAATGAGTTGTAGTCTGGGAGTGCAGAGTTGCTTTCTGCCTCTTTAAACCAGGTCTCCGTTACAGCACAGATGACGACATTGTCCATTTTGAGGAGACTTTCGAGTGAGTGCATCTTGAGATTTAGACTTCCAGCACTGAGCAGCATGACCCTCAGATAGCATTTGTTTGTAGCTGTTAGAGTGGAATTTTGGTCTTTGGAACACTGCCTAAAAAAGGCACTATAGGGGTGGCAAAAGCCTTAGTCAGTACCCACAATCCCAGGGGTGACAGATGCAGGCTGTCCCTGGCAAAGGATCGAGGTATGTTGATCATGTCATCCCAGGCAGACAGATACTGGATCCCCTTAGAATGACACCAGAAACTTAGACAATTGTTAAAGTGAATCATTTTCTGCTCGTACTGTGGTATCATTCTGGGCGATGGTAGACTACTGCTCAGGGCTAGAGTCATAACTGCCTGGGCCACATTATCCGAGAGTCCCATTGCATTTCTTTTCATGTAGTCCAGGGAGGTATGTCTCAGGTCATTCACACCCACATGGACAATGACTGAGTCATATTTGTGCTTGTTGTGGAGTATCCTGAGTGCATGTGTCATGTGATGGATCCTGGCACCTGATAGACAACTGACTGTCACCTTCTCGTTGTTCAACCTAGTGAGTGAGACATCAGTGTGCCTCACAATTGAGTCTCCTATGATTAGTGCATTGGGTAAAGTGCTTTGCCTTAAGTGCTTTGGTTGAGGGACACACTGTGGTGGTGAGCTATGTGTTCTGCGGTTGGTGTTGTGTTGTGGTGGTCGAATGTGTTTCTGTCTCGGGGATCTCTGTTGTTTGGATACATTTTTATTGAGAGCCTCCACGAAGGTGGCTGTAAGGTTTGTGTTTCTATGTGTGGGTTGTGATGGTTGGTGTTTTGGAGGGCTGTGCTTTCTATGTAGTTAGTTGCAGGTGCTGACCTTCTCCTCTTGACAAGCTAGTCCAGTTTTGGCTGGAGCATGCATTGCTTCCAATTTGGTGATATAAGTGCATCTCTCACATGTATGAGTGCTGGGAGGTTGTCTATGTACATTACACAGTTGCCACACTGTTTCAGAATGCCCAAGTGCATCAGGTTTGCAGGAGAAAGCAAAGGAAATTGCCCTACAATTGTACTATGAGGGGTGGTCATAACTTATAAGTACTGGTGCTGTTACTGCGTAGGAGCAGCTAGTGCTAATAGCACCTAAGTGTGCTACAATAAATGCTACAAAAGCCTGTTAAAGTGCTAACCAATTAAGCTAATTGAAGTGCAAGAAATAAAAGAACTAGCACATTCTAAGGGAAAAATTGAAGAGCAGACTTTCTGGCACTGGCAATAGTTCACCTCAGCTGAGAGTTGCTGTGTAGTGCGCAAACCCACACAAACACAAACTTTTAAACCAAAAAGTTGAAAAGGATAGAAAAACTGCCAATAAACTACAATTTCTGGGCCAGAAACCACTCCTCTTGTGGTAGAGAGGCTACTTAGTGATTACCACTCTCACTGATAAGCTAGAAGGCTTCCTCCTAACACAGAAAGGTCTGGGGGGCTCAGAAACTTATGAAACAGTCCTGGATACAGCAAATCTATATCTGGACTAGGCTAGTTACAGGAAAGGTGGGAAACAAGCTTAGAACTTTTTTTTTTTTTCAAAAAAGCAGTTAAAACAGTAGCAAAAACACGTTAGATGCAGTACAAGCTAGCATACTTGAGTGTGTAGCAATATTAATGCAAATACAGTTTAAATAAATGTAGATAAATTTAAAATGACAAAAAATAAGTGCAGAGAGCAGTAAATTCTGAAAAATCAAAATAGAGGCACTTATAGTATCTCTTTCTCCTTCCTGTTGCTCTTGCAGACTGCAGGATCCCAGAACTGGATCCACTGAGCTTAAATAAGTGCAAACTCAGGCACACATGGGCTTTTAAACCACAAAGTTGAAAGGGATGGAAAAATTGCCCAAACAGCCAATAAACTACAATTTCTAGACTAAAAAACAATCATCTTGTCATAAATAGGCTACATAGTGCTTATCATTCCTACTAATAAGCTAGAAGGCTTCCCTCCAACATAAAAAGGTACACAACTACTAATTCCCAGAAAGTCCTGCACCTCCTTCAGTGTTGCTGTTGGTCTCTTGGCAACCTCCCTGACCAGTTTTCAGCTTGTCTTTTAATCAATTTTGGAGGGACATCCAGTTCTTTGCAACGTCACTATTGTCTCATATTTCCTCCACTTTTTGATGACTGTTTTCACTGTGTTCCATAGTATATCCAATGATGTGGAAATTTTTTGTAACCTCCTCCTGACTGATACCATTCAACAATGAGATCTCTTTGATGCTTTGTAAGTTCTCTGTGAACCATGGCTTTTGCTATAGCAGGCAACTGAGTAAATGTCAGGAAAATCCTACTAGGACAGCTGAACTTTATTTGGGGTTAATCAGAGTCTCTTTAATTGATGGCAGGCGTGTACTTAAGAAGACTGAATGCTGTAATTAAATCAAAAGGTGCTTCAACAAAGTATTAGTTTAAAGGTGTGCACACTTATGCAACCAGCTTATTGTACATTTTTTATATTTTTCCTCTAACAAGTTATAGGTCACATTGAAGATGGAAATGTTTTGAAATGATTTATTGTGGTCTCATTTTTTTATATCACAAAACCATGGCATTTTAACAGGGGTGTGCACACTTTTTATATCCACTGTAGGTATTTATCCAAAAATTATTTTCATTCACAGTAACCTGACTATCCGATTTTCTATAGGTAATTTGTGAAAAATACATCAAAAACCATTTCAAGCTATACTAAGAGAGCTGTCAGTTCCCTACTAGCAGTCAATGAATTCTTGCAGATGGCATCATTTGTACCAACTTGAATAAATACGGATCCCTTCATCTTTACATTAAGACATTCCAAGGCTTGTCTCACATCTTCTATTTTTGTTCCTAGTAAACATAACACTATTCAATGTTCATTATCTTCTCTGCAAATATAAGTATCAGTTCCTCTAATAATTGAATCTCCAATAATATCTTTGCTCACCAGCTCTGAAGGATCACCAGCTTCTAATACAGTAATATCTGCTCAATCAATTGTTACAAAGGATAGATCTTTATCACAATTAGTCTTATTAATCCCACTGTTTCCATTGTGTATTCAATTCTCATCAAACTGGTATTGTAAATCCACAGCTTGAGTCATGTAGTCAACATTTGTCTTTCTCTTCTTTTTTCTTAGAGTAATGTTCTTCAATCCTTCCACATTCAGTTTTGATTTTTTTCCTTTTCAACAGCCTCTTGCTTCTTTTTTCAACTTTCTCTTTTGGAAAAATGATGCCTTTTTCTGTAGATTGAAGGTTTTCATATAGAAAAATATTATCATTCCCTGTAACCTGTTTGTTACATAACAAAGTAGTGTCCATTTTAACATGCATCATCTTTCCTTTGCAGTCATTAATCATTTTCTTTTTCTTCCTTGTTATTTGTTGCGAACTTCTTCCTTTCTTTCTATTTTTTGTTTCCTTCTAAACAAAAGATCATCAGATTGCTGATTGCTTGCATCCTGAATTCCAAAGCTGTCAGGGGCATCATCTTGTTTCATAGGGGTTGAATGATCTTTGCAGAGGATAGAAGCATCATTTCCTAAATGTGCTCTATTTGTTCTTTGCCTAACATTATTTATTTCACCAATTCAGTCATTAATATATGAAACAAAAGTTCTCCAAGCCATGCCAATTGCACAAGTGCAATCATTATCATTAAGTCTAGATTTACTTCTAACAATAAGCAAATCATCCAACCTTTGACATGAGGAACACAGATCACTAGTGTTATCAGCTGTTATCTTTAAGTATGCGTAGCATTTATTACACTGTACAAGATATTTGTGCATTAGCAAATTGTTAATTGCATACTCATTTAGGGAATCCATATTCAGCTTCAAATGAATAAAATATTGTAAAAGAAAAGAATAATCAAAATCAGTAATCACAGAATTCAAAGAGAGCTTAAATCAACTTCTATGACAACAAAAAAAAATCACACGAGAAATATACAACTAAATATTAAAGTAAGTACAGTAATGTTGTTCGGACCATACAAGTTCTGCAAGCCAGACAAAACTGTTCGCAGTTGCACTTCTTTTTAACAGTAAAGATCAATAAATCACAAAACAAGGCAGAATTGTTTAGATATGCTCAAAATTTTCCTCTCTACAGTCCGTGTGAATTTATAGCTGCCTACGCCCCTTGGGGTGGCTAGAGCTTGCCTGTCTAAAACCTATTCTTTTCTAATAACCGACAGTGAAATTAAAGGTTAAACAAAAAATATGAATCAAATAAATCTTGTTAACAAGCTAACCCTTCCTACCTACAAACAGTGAAAAACAGTGATAACAAATTAAATGTAAATTCAAATAAAACTTCTCTTACCAGTCAACTCTAAAGTAAATCACAAACCAAGGTAGGATTGTTTAGATATGCTCAGGATCTATCCCACTTACTCAAATCTTCCGTCTCCCTCCCTTTTTCCATTATCATTCAACTTTTTATATTTCTATATCCATTGTGCCACTGTAACCAGTCTTTCTTTTTTTCAAAATAAAATCTGCCATTTACTCCTCAAAATTTTAAATTGTTTCCCTCTTTTGCTCATTAAATAACTTGCAGTTTATCCCTTTCCCTTTATCTTAATGTTATTTATAATGTCATACAAATATCTTCTTTTTATTTTATATTCAGCATTTTTCTCACTTTTTCATCTCCTTCATTCCACATCATTGCATCTCCACATACATTTTCTATGTTTTCTAACTGCCTTTTTTATTAACCTTTCTACTTTCCCCATGATCAACTCCCAGTTCTCATTTCTTGTCTTCCTTCTTCTTCCATAGGAAGTCCTCATTTTCTCTCACTTTCTTTCTCTCTCTCTTTTATTCTTTGCAGCATATTGACTGCTACTGCAGTAACTTGAAATATGGCACTCCCCATCCCCCATTCATTTCTTCATAATCTTTACCTTTCCTTCCCAAACCTCATTTTTTTTCCATCTACAAAGAAATCAGTCATAAAATATCTGCATTGCTCAATGTGATGCCTTAATATTACAGTACTTTTAATACAGGGATATTAATATTCCTGCCACCTCTGTTCTTCTCGTAATGTTTTTTCTTTCTCAGTCTACTTACCAGTAACTTGACTATCCTCCCTTTTACTTTTTCCCATTTTGTATATAATATATCTGTTACAATTGGGAGCACATTAAACCCAAATACTTTTTTGCCTACTAAACATTGAATACTATGTCTCCTTCCTGTGTTGTCCCTATTCTAATTACCATATACCAACACTTTTTTCCTTTAATCATTGTTATATCATGCAAACTCAACTGGTCCCAAAATAGCGCCAATGTTGGTTCTTTGGTTACAGTGAAAGCAGATGACAGCAGGCATGACAGTTTGAACATCCATGGGGAAATGCCTTTTTTCTGGCTTGGCTGTTTTTAAACACAGCAATAGACCTTTCTTTACAGACATACATATGCTCAGAATGACTGCAGTTTGTGGAAATAATGAAATAAAAAACACAAGTGTCATAATGAAATAAAAATAAAATATTGTATGTGCATGCATGCTCACAAAACAAATAAAGTGAAAAAAATGGATGAGCTCATTCCCTAAAAATTTAGGGGATCACAGCCCTTCAACCTGATAGCACCATGCGACACTGCCCTGATCAGTAATATGTAATATTTTTTATCTCCAAAAAAGGGGGCTTGTTAAATTGTTCTGTTATTGTTTCTTTAAATTATTAGTATCTTTTCAATTATAGAGTGCAGATATTTATGTGGTCTAAGATGAAGAGCAAAGCTTTTGAGCTGGTAGCATATCACCTAACATCTTATTTTATGTAGTTTAGCAATCTCCATATTACATGCTAATTTCCATAACACAAGATAAACCGCTTGATTCTGGCTGTCAAATGACTTTATAAAATGTTGTGATTTTTTTAAACTAATCTAAATTTGTTAGACTGCCCTAAAGTGAATCATATAGGTGTAACAGAAACTGCAGCTGCATTCCTGCACAAGGTGTACAGTCAAGTCAACAAAGGCATTTACTCTGAATGTTGTTCGTTGGAAAAAAAACAGAATAACCCAAAACACTTTCATTAATCTTTGCAGTTGAACTTTTCCCCAGTATTGGTCAACATAAGAGTTGATATATATAGGATGGCCACTGCAAAACAAGATTTTTGCAAAAATTGCTGAAAGTGGATTTTGGTATTTTTTACACCAAACGGTATTGGGTGTAATTGGCTTCAGTGACTCATGGATATCATGTAAAATAACTCCATTTTTCCTTTACAGGTCTGCTATTTTCTTAGTAATTGAGAATTTTAATTGAGAATTTATTCATAAAGAAAAAATAGGAAAGGAAGCAATATACCTATTACAATGCCACATTCAGTACATTGTGCATGGGTACAGAGTGTTTTCCCCCATTGTCACACTCAAATTATACAATGACTGGCCGGTAACATTGTAAAACAAACACGCTGATTGACCAGCCCAACCAGCATGCCCATTGAGAATATACAATCGATCGCCCAGACTTTTTTCTGTTGATATATTCTTTAATTTTAAGGGTTTAAAAAAAAAAGTGTAGCAACGGAGATCTTCTTTTCTCCATTGCTTACTTTCCTGAGCACTGCTGTACTGGGCATGCATGGGAACGCAAGTTCCAAATGCACACGCAGTACATCAGCAATGGCAAAGCGGAGCTGTCCAATGGCAGAAGGACAGCGACAGAAGGACACCACAGTACCATTATACAAGGACATTACTTAAGAAAAGTATTTTTTTTTCTTAAATAATGTCATTGTATAATAGCAATAACCCACTTCTGGGTATGGGTAATGCTGGATTTACCTATGGTTGTCTTTGTTTGGTCACTCGGGCTTTGCCCTCGTGACCAAACCACACCAACCATGGGTAAATCCAGCATTACCCACACCCAGGCATGGGTTATTGCTTAAATATTTTACCTTAAACATTAGGAGAACAATGCTCAAAGTAGACAATATACATTCTGTAACACACAACCTTGAGAAGTGTTTTTATTTCTACATGTATGTTATTATGCTGCATTTAGTAACACACATTAGCACATAAGTTTTAACAGTGGGTTTCCAAACAAAAAAAATATGAATAGTTTATGATTATATACAACTAGGAAGGAGCACAACAAAATTTTGAAAATTTAAAGAAAGTTGCCAGGGAAGAAATAACAAGCATACCACAGTCCCTTAATCATTAGTAGAACCTTTCACAGTTTCAGAGTCTGTCTGTAACTTTTAAACTCATTGTGTAGAGTTTTTGCATCGGCTTCAGAAACAGAAAAAGAATCTGAACATTCTGAAAGTTCAGTGCTGAGTGTACTTTAGAAAACCCAAGAGAATTACTGTGTAAGCTGTACATTGAGAAGACTTTCATAGAATCTGTGAGTCATTTCTGAAAAGAGCATGACTTAAACCGTTACAGAATGTTTGCTCATTTTGTTACAGCTCCGTTGACTGCTGCCAATTTGTAAAATACAGTCCCTATCACTTACATGAAAGGTAACTTAACAGTTTATGTCAAGTGCATAGAATTTGTGATGCACTGTGAAGTTGTTGATATAATAATGGTTTTATTTAATATTTAGATATGCTAGTAGTAAGACTATATTGCAGGGCTGAAAGAGTGTTTCAATTACACATAAAATTAGAAAGATAATCATGAAATCTTTATTTGCATATGATACATCAGATCTCAAAACTTTCATTAAGATTTTACAACTTTTTTGCTCAATGCAAAGTTTAGGTTTGTTGTAGAAAACAGATAATCCTAAATCCAAGAAATATATAGTCACCAGACAACACTATAGAGTAATAAGTAATATTTATGCTTTAATTATGTAAAACAAACTGCAAATATTTGCCAGAGATAAGTTTTGCTTCTGAATTTTATGAAGGGATGTTGTCTTGATAAATCAAAGAAACCTGCCAAAAGTAGGAGACTTCTGTAGCAAAAGTTAATCTTACATGAAAAAAGATAAATCATCTATAATAATTGGGAGCATTATCAATACATGTTACAATGAGAATAATAACAAAACCATTAAAATTGGTGCTATGTTGCTGGAAAAATGATTTTTATATAACAGATGTCATCTTCATTTAGTGCCTTTGAATTCATTAAAATAAGCATTTTAGAAATCCAGCAAACTCACATACTACAAACTGAGACTATATAGTGTTATAATATGCAAAGTACATTTTCAACAGCTTCACTGGCATAGAGAGATAAAGCTCTTATGACAAAGATAACCAAAGTTCAATTGGTTCTTTAGAAGCCATTTGTATATATCCCAAAGGCCTCAATTATAGCATACTTATGGTATTACACATACAAGACTTTATCTTTGCTGGATCTTGGAGTTCTTACTAAGTGCATCTGTGTGACCTTTTAAATGTGTGGTTTGGGTGTTATTTGGGACATTTTGCAGTTTATTCTAATGTTATGGACCACAGGCTTGTTTTTTAGTTCTATATTTGTAAAGTATGGCCTAGCAATTGACTTATGCTGTAATGACGGCCTCAGAAAAATGAGTAAAACATGACATGCATACAACTACTGGGATTTGGCTTTATTGGCCTGAAAGCACCAGTAAAGACTTGCACTTAGAAAGTGAAAGGAAGATGTCCCGTGCATCCAGGAGCCATGTAGTGAAATACTGGCATATCCTTAGTCATTTGTACATAACCCATGGGCCGCCATCACACAAGGTTTGTTTTATTATACAGAGAAGACTTATGCTTTGCTGCATCTATGTTGGAATTTTTACTCAGTGGTCTGTTTATGTGACCTTTTTACCTTTTGGTTTATCTCCAATTTTGATTGGTGGGTTGGGGGCCATTGGAGCTGTCACATTACAGAAGGGAAATGGTAAGGCATCACTTACTCACCTCTTTTGTGTGGTGGGTGAGAATAGCCAACTGGCACAGCATGTCAGGTGTAGTGTATGACAGAAGAATGCCAAAGAAGCTGAAAAGTATGGTGTGCAAAACAGTAGTGTGACCAGTACTACTGTATGATACAGGAAACTAGGCAGTAAAGGCAGAGCAGATGAGGAAGCTAGAGGGGATAGAAATGAAGTGCTTGAGAAGGTTGGTAGGACGCACACTGTGGGGCAGATGAAGAAATGAAGACATAAGAACAGAAGCCAAAGTAGCTCCATTTGCAGAAAAGATCAAAGAGAACAGATTAGGTGGTTTGAGCACATGTGCAGAAAAGCAGAAGACAATCTGTTGAAGATTTGGGACAGAAAGGAAGAAGGTAAGAGGAAACAAGGATGTCCAGCAAAGAGGTGGATGGATTGTGTGAGAGAAGATCTGTGACAGTCAGGCATGAGTTTCGAAGAAGGCAGTAGTGTGGCACTGAATCAAGAGAGATGCCGACAGTTAACATAGATTACCATCGAAATGTCATACCTGTAAAGAGTGATCGAAAATTGTCAAAAGTCACATCCCAAGATATCATATTGCTGAAAAAAAGTATTGAAGTCACAAAGCGAATGCACAATAGCATTCACTGTTGTGGGGTCAACATTTTGAATGGAGATCGCACTATAGTGGGGATCATGACATTTACCCTTTCCGTCACTGTAGTGTGATCTATGAGTTTGTATATATAAGAAGTACATGATGTGGGGGTGCAGGGGTCTTGCCTCCCTGCAAAACATGTGTTGAATGACACCAGATGTCGAGGTAAGTTTGAAAAGTGTCAACAATTCAATTGTTGACATTTGTTTGCTTCGTTATTTTGAATTGTCGCTATCATAAATTCTGACAATGTTTTTTAAGTACATAATTACTCATAAAAAACATTTTCAAAATTATGATAGCAAACCATTAACATGATACCCCAACCCCATGTAGAAAATGGGAAAAGGGAAATGATGATGATGGTGATACCAATGTTCAAGAACAAAGGGGACATCCACAACTGCAGGCAGTACAGAGGTATCTAACTCCTGTCACATTGCATGAAAGTTCTGAAGAGGGTGACTGATAAATAAATAAGCAGAAAAGTAAAAAGTAAGATGGGAGATGAGCAGTTCAGATTCAGATTAGGCTGCAGTGACAGTGATACTTGAGAAGAATCTAGAAATGAGGAAATATTCCAACTGGGCATTCCTAAACTTGGGAAAGCATATGACAAGTTCCAAAGAAAGCTGATTTGGTCTGTTTTGTGGTGGTTAAAAGTCCAAAAGACATTGATAGAATTAGTGCAAGCTATGTATAAGGCCCCAATGACTTAAGTATGAACAATGTTCAGTCTCACAAAGAGGTTCCCAGTGAGAGTGGGAATGCATCTTTATTCAGCTCTGAGCCCACTGGTGTTCATACTGGTGTTCATACTGGTGATGGACTACATTAGCAGACAGGCCAGAGGGCTCAGATCAACAAAGTTGTTGTATGCAGATGATGTGGCATTACAGGCACACTCTGAGCAAGAACTTCAGAACGGATAGGGGAATAGAATGTAAAACTGAAGGCACATGGGATGAAAATGAGTACAAATAAGACAGTTATAATGGCAGCAAATGGGGGAAAATCAGAAGAAGATGAAAATTGAGGGAGAAGGTAAAACAGTGGAACAGGGAGAGGTGGTTCAGGAAAAGAGAAGTCTGAATGAGGAGGTCAAAGCTAGAATTAGAGATGCTGCGGCCAACTGGCACAGAGTGTCAGGTGTAGTGGATTACAGAAGAAAGTCAAAAAAACTGAAAAGTAAGGTGTACAAAACAATAGCATGACCAGTACTATTGTATGGTATAGAAATCTGGGTAGTAAAGGCAAAGCAACTGAGGAAACTAGAGGTGATAAAGAATATGTGCCTGAGAAAGGAAGTAGGATTCATACTGTGGGGCAAAAGGCAAAATGACAACATCAGAATATAAGCCAAAGTAGCTACAGTTGTAGCCAAGGTCAAAGAGAACAGATTGAAATGGTTTCAGCACATTTTCGGGAAAGTAGAAGATTTTGTGAAGAAGATTTGGGAGGGACAGGAAGATTGCAAAAGGAATTGAGACCATCCAGCAAAGAGATTGACAGATAGTATGAGACAAGACCAGCAACAGTCAGGCATGACTGTCAAAAAGACATGTAACTGGCATTGGATTGAGACAGCCAGTGGAAATGCAGCACCCTAACGAAATGTAGAAAATGGGAAAATGGAGAAAAGGGGTTGTTGTTGTAGATGATGAGGATTCCTGAGATAAAAACACATACAAAATGCATACCATGCCATGTACACAGCATTTTGAGTTTTACAGCAGGTGCACATAGGACTGTTCACAAAATCAGCTGCACATTGACTGCAGGGATCCTTGCCCAGCACACATTTGTATTTTATTTAATTCCATTTTAAATTTATGCACTTACTAGTGGATCTGTACCTTTCTTTTATCATGCCCACCTTATCTATGGAGTATTTTGAGCTTTTGTTGGTATATTTGAACAATACTCGTCGATTGCTATCCCAGCACTGCAAGACTGGCTGCAATGATTTTTTTCCAATTTGAAAACCACCAGTGATGTCAGCAGAATTAATTTATCCATTCAGTCTGTTATCACTTTGAAAGACAATCCCCGGTATTCATGAAGCTCGGCGCAAGAACGGCGTTAGGCTTGCGCCGACCGTGCGGCGTAGATATGGCACAGTAGTGCCATATGCATATTAATGAAGGTGCGCTGCTGCCACATCCACATGCATAGGAAACGTATGTAAGTGCATGGGGCATGTCCAAGCACCGCACGGAGGTGTGGACATGTCAGCTGTTTACATGCAACCTAAAATGCTGAATAGTACAGCCTGCCTCTAATAGTAATGACACCTGTCAGTGTACGTGGATACTGAAATGTATGCAAAGCATGCAAGACAGTTTTGCGAACACAAAAATAAGAAGCAAACACAAATGCACTTAGCTGAATATTGAGTCCCCATCCCTCGAACAAATGACATTTAAAACCCCTTGCCCGTATTCTATTGTAGTGTCGATAGTTATACCAAGTGAAAGCGAAACGCATCATGTTAGCACACCGCCAATAGCTAAGTCTAGCCCAATGGTCAGGGTTACCAACTGTCCCACATTGTGAGGGACAGTCCCCCTCTGGGCAGTTGTGTCCATACCAAAACCATTATAAATGTAACATATCCTGTGATGGTTGGACATAATTATGTCTCACATCTTATGTAATATTCATATACAATAGTTATTTTCTTATGTAAAATACCTACATGTTCCAAGAAACAGAATAAGCAAGTAAACGAAACAGAAGCAGCAGCTAAACTGCTACAACAATAAACTTACATTTAGGCATAAAACAAAAGTAATATCTGTTGTACTGACCGTGGGTATGTGTTGCCCTGAAAAACCTGGTGTGTCCCGAATATATCCCATCCTGGCCATATGAAAAGGTGGCAACCCTACTAATGGTCAGAGCATTCGCACAATAACTGGCCAGCCTCTTAGTCCCCCTTAAAACCAGTGACCTTTGGAGGAAAGGTGGTGAATTACACTGAATGAATAATGACAATAATTAAGAGTAACAGATGTCTTTTACTTCAGAAAATAAGTATTAATACATATGCTCTGATTCTATCAATGTTTCAAGTTAATAGTACTAATATTTTAAAAGTGTCCGTGATTGTCCCTGATTTGTCCTTGCCTTGTCCCTGTTACTGTTGAAATTAGTCAGTGAGTGGTTGAGAGTTCCATACACATATGTACACCAACCATCACATTTGTTGCCAGTACTGTTGAATACCTGTAGTGAAGTAATATATCTTAGCTACCATCCATGCAGAATGTACCATGGATGGTGTAGTGGTCAAGCTGGTGACTAAGGTGTGTCTGTTTCTGGGTCCAAGCCATGCAAGGGCCGCTAATTTTATGTGATGGCCAGAAAAGTAAAGCCAGCGAGGATGCGCGGCAGACATTCAACAGTATGGGAAATGTAAATAGGTATGTAGGTGTATATGTTTGTGTATGTACAGATATCTATATATATATATATATATATATATATATATATATATATATATATATATATATATATATATATATATATATATATATATATATATATATATATAAATGAACATGGTCACAATAAAGCAGTCATAACGAATGTGAAGGGAAACACCAGCGGAACACCCCACCCCGTATTATGGAGTGCCGACATATCAAGCCGGTCACAGGTGGGCAAACCCCTGTGTCTGTAAACACAGGTAGAATGTTGGGACTAACTCTGTCCACGTGCTAATTCTGACTTTCAAACAGGTACAGGGCTGCTCCGGTCTCTAGTCGGACAAGCCTAAACCCGGATGACCACATGAAAACCCTGACAATCAAACACATGTATGTGCCAGGACTATAAGCTTTGGAGTTCAGAATATCCTTGGAGTGAGTAAACATGCAGCACGGATCCAGAGCAGTAGGGAATATGGTATAGTGCATGTGTAGTACTGCAGTTTTCCCAGCAGGAGAATGGATGCCTGCTGTGTAAGTGAAGTGTTAAGACGTGTTCGGGTAACTATGAACCATGAATATACATATAAATGAAGCAGAACAGTGATAGTGTAGTGGTTAGAGCATCCGCCTAATGTAAAGGCATTCCCGGTTCAAGTTCGACTATAGCACATATCATTTTCCTTGTGGAATGAATGTCGCTGTGCTGTAAAGCCAACATTTAAACATGTAAAGGTGAACGTTTGCCTTGCATGGGGCCATTAACCGGATTCCTTCAATCATAGTTCATAGGTTAATACTAGGCTAATTGCCTTTGTGAGCCATTTTAAGCCTAGCCAATTATCTTTTGTGAGACTCAAACCCTGCACCTTGTATTTGTAACACAAACACCATAAGCATTAAGCCACCCTCCCAACCCCTGGTAGTCTCATAATAAATAAGGCACACGTAAGCAAATAAGCGGCAGTAAACATATGTAACTCACAGTACGCATAGGCAAGTGCACCTGCGCAGGTGTAAGCAGCTCCCAGCATAGGAAATGTATGTTTTTATGTACAGTTGTAATTTATATATATATATATATATATATATATATATATATATATATATATATATATATATATATATACACACAGACTCACACACACACACACACACACACACACACACACACACACACACACACACACACACACACACACATATATATATATATATATATATATATATATATATATATATATATGTGTGTGTGTGTGTGTGTGTGTGTAGATATATATCCACAGACATGAAATATATATATATATATATATATATATATATATATATATATATATATATATATGAAGAATGAACGCCATACGAATAAAGCATACACAAGGGCTGTGAAGGGAATCGATAGCAACTAAGGTATTATATAGTGCTTGCAGCATATGTCAGATAAAGCTGCCCAAGAGTGAGCAGAGCACCGCTATTCACACCACAGGCAGGGTTCTACCAGTGGGCATAACATCATTGAACTGCTACGTCTACATTACACACAGAAGGAATGTAGTCCATGCTGGGACCACCTACACTTGTAAACCGCAAATGGCCGTAATCCATAACACCAGGAAAGGCACGTATGTGCAAATATAAATGGCGGGAGACCCTGTGAATACACGAGGCAGGACAAAATGTGTGTAGGGCCCCAAACACTCTGGAGAGGGCAATGTGTAAAGGTGTGTCATGGCTGCAATATCAAGTGGATAATGGCTGATATGCATGGAAACTCAACACGGGTGGGGTGGAGGAACTATGGGTATGCGATTATGGATCCAGGAGTGCCAGGGTT
The DNA here is from genome assembly GCF_019279795.1 of Protopterus annectens. Lineage (NCBI taxonomy): Eukaryota > Metazoa > Chordata > Ceratodontiformes > Protopteridae > Protopterus > Protopterus annectens. The sequence goes on from NC_056733.1 coordinate 434,499,718, forward strand.
GGTTGGGCCAGTTCCAATGGACCGCCCCATGTAGGTCAGCTAGTACGTAATAGGTATATATGCATACGCACATGCAGACAACAATATGTTGAAGTACATTCTCTGTAACACATGCACTCCATTTATTGACATAAATAATATGAATGTGCACATACAAATAAATACAGTAGCTGGAATAATAGGCTGTGCAGACGAGGAACAGGTCAAATTACACTGTATCACATTCCAATTACCATCGGTAATCCATACATGAACATATTGCGATATCTGTCCGCTGTATAATGTGCTAAATACCGATTACAAGATAACCGTAGTGAAGTGTCAGTGTCATAATGACTAAGGCAATAGTATTCTGGTGAAGCATATATAAAACCCAATACGCATGTGTAAGTGCATATGGGTGGGACATGTATTGGTTAACGGACACACAGATGTATATATATTCATATATATATATATATATATATATATATATATATATATATATATATATATATATATATATATATATATATATATATATATATATATATATATATATATATATATATATATATATATATATATATATATATATATATATATATATATATATATATATATATATATATATATATATATATATATATATATATATATATATATATATATATATATATATATATATATATATATATATATATATATATATACATATATATATATATATATATATATATATATATATATAGATATACACACATATATGCACATATATACACACAAATATATATATGTTACTGTAAATATACACATGTACATACGTACATACCTAGGTTACATTACAGCAATTACGGGTAACATATGTTCAGACCGGGCATATGTTTATGGAGGTCCAATAAACAAACGTCTACCTCCCACACCCCTCCAGCTAGGCTGGTGAGACATACAGATATGCAATAAAGGTAAATACACCGCTGCTTTCCAGACCACCGGCAGCAAACTACTAGTGGGAGAGATCTGCAAGGTCTAACCTTTAACGTGGATCACGGGGTCCCTTGTGGGACACCAACAATTTGCCTTGTAGGCAAACCTGTGATGATTGACGAGACCAGGATGTAGCTGTACACAGAACAGTAGGTTGTGCAAGTCTGATAGCACATGGGTTGACAAAACATACAACATGTGTCCCGACACGTGGAGAGTGGGCAGTGTGTAGGGGTGTGTTCATACCCCAACTGCGCTCACAGTAAGGATGAGTGCTGTAGAGGGGTGTCAGGTAGGGGAATCATGGGTATGCAATCATGGGCCTAAGTGTGCAGGTGTTGGTTGGCAGGGATGTAGTAGGGCCACCCTGTGGAAGTAATTAATATTCCTGCATGGGTATAGCAGACGCCCATACCTCCCAAACCTTAAGAGCACATCTACTGGATAGTCCTTAAACCACTGGGGGAACACATAGGGACTATATCAGTGAACTGTACCCGATTATCATGGACGTCCGTGATTATGAATCAGAATCTAACACAGTCCCAACTAAACCCTTCCAGAACTAGTGATATTAGGTGGACAGGTGGCAGAATACACATAATGACTAATGACAACATGTATGAGTCATGAACAGCATGTACCTCGACAAATGTGTATGAATACATATGCTCTGGGACTGTCAGTGTGTCAGGTTAATAGTACCAATCATCTAAATGTGTCCTTGAGGGTGTTATGCAGTTTTCCTGATTCAGTGTTCATTCTCCCCCATTAGTATGTGAGGTCTGCTAGTGACGGAAAGCGCATATTCCGCTGATTACCTTAGGTAGATGATAGCATTATTGGTTGGGCTTACCACCTGTTCACCTTTGCCAGGGACGCTCCCTTTTGGGCAGTTGTGTCCTGCAAAATAAATGTTATTATGGCACATGGCCTGTGATTTAGGGCAAAGAATCCATATATTGTCTGTAGTGGTTGCATAAAATTATTATGCTGTATCTGAAACACCTAGATGTTATAAGAAACAGTATTAGCAACTATAATGCTACAAGAATAACCTTTTATTTAGGCATACCGGTGAAGTAGTTTATTTTCTACTGGCTATGGGTATGTGTTGCCCTGCCAAATCTGACATCTCTACATATAGGTCCTATAGGGCTGCCACCTTTCAAAATAGCCAAAGTGGGACCTGCTCCATAGAAATGTCAGACGTACCAGGTCAGAACATACCTACAGCCGTGCATAATACAGAACTATACGTATTTGCACAAATAAAAGCTTAGTCTAGTAGCAGTCCAGTTACTTATGCTACTTCACATAACATATAGAAGTGGCATATATTCAAAAACTGTTACATGCAACTATTACAAAAATGTAGAATATAATATTGTCCTGCAATCAGGACATTTGCTATGTCTTGATTATTTTCGCATGACACATCTGCCTAAGGAGGGACTGTCCCACGCAAAGTGGGACAGGTGTTAATCCTAAAGTCCCACCTCGGTCAATTTAAAAGGTAGCAAACCTACAATAGGTATGCGGTAGCATAACCCGGCAGACAGATCTGGGTGCCAAAACACATTTACTTGTCTGCAATGCTGAGTATTGGTTCCCATGTATCAGCCAGATGGGAACCGATTGTATGAGGAACATGCATATAGTATGATTAACTCACTGGACAGGCGGCCGATTCCATACAGTCGAACACCATGCCGTCACCTAATGATCAGCCATACCCGATACTGTAGTCATGTAGTCCGATTTAATAGGCATCACAAGGGATTGTGCCCACCCAGTGTAAGTGACACATGCAAGCACCAATGTCGGTGATGTGCAAGTGAGGGAGCGAGCGGGTGTAAGCGTGTTTGGCTACCAGTATGCGAGTATTGCACTGGTAAAGAAATGTGGAGGCTAACCAAGTGTAAGAAGCTGTAACCAGAGGTCAGCAGTGCTTAACACCATGCAAACCCATGCACAACCGCTCCCAACTGCTTGAATATGCCTTACTCCCTCCGTATCCAATGGGCTTGTTCTGCCCACAAACAAATAACCATCCTTTGCAAGTGTTGGTAGCAACACCCTGTGCACACAGCTAATGTGAATTACCAATACACCATGGCAAATATACAGACAATAGACAGTACCACACACATACCATACAGCACAGTCATCCAACAGTATAGCAATGTATCGGCAGATATGTCTGGACCACTGGTGTTTGCAGACCTGGCCATCTTGTGTTTACGTGTGTGAGCATGCCCAGTATGACCATTCTGCATGTTGTCAACTGACATTGCCGTCATACATTCATGTGTTTGAGCATGCCCAGTATGGTCAACTGTATTGTATGTGTTACATGTCCAGGTAGTCTGTACTGTGGTGCCGACCTCTGTGTTGTACACTGACAGGTGGCATGCTGTGCCTGCAGGGTATCCATCGGTCATGTGGCATTGACTGTTGCTACATTTCTGCACAGTGTGGGGGGACATCCAACTGTACCCACATTCCCACAAAGCACCGGGGTGGGGAGGGGGCACATCTAACTGTTACTATATGTGTACTTTGGAAGGGGGGCACACCTGACACTTGTACACTTTTGCTGCTATTGTACTGGTATGTCAGGTACTCCATTTCAGTGTGCAGACCTACTTATTGTGCTGGCTAGAGGCATACCAGTGTACTCCAGATCTTAGCTTTAATTACCAACACATTAGTTTCAGACTTCCTAGCCTTCACAACCTACATCCAACTGCCTGGCCTGCTGTAGTCTGTCTGTGTGAGTCTGTGGGGGGGGGGGGTCATCCATTGGGCATATTCAGAGGCCATAGTATAGCAATTGTGTGTATTTGTCTACACCTGTCCAGCTGGTTGAGACTTGTGTGGGCTGTATGGACACACATGATGCTCAGCCCATTACCTGCAGTGGGTTATGACACCCTGTGTACTACTGGCTACTATGGTGACCCCGTATGTGCTAGAGATGTCATGGTGCCACTATGGACATCTACTGTCTGCTTGCTGCCTTAACATTTGGCCAACAAATTCCCTTGCATGCTCACATCCATACCATAGCTACAGATACCAACACATTCTAATACAACTGCCAACTGGTAGGTTGATTAACTTACCTTAAGGGTATGCCAGACCTGAGGATGGTGCTAGAGGGCTGCCTAGGTTGGATGCACATAGTGTACTTCCTATACATGGCTGAGCACAGGTAGTGTCATGTTTGCATCCCTTTTACTGTCTGTGTGAGTCAGAGAGGGTGACATTCCCTGGATCCCTACTGTGTCAGTTGCCTCTTTGCCAAGGCCAGGTCATATTAAGCACGCCTCCTTCTGCCTACTGGGTCCGGCTCAGGTTGTTCCTCCTCTGAGTCACTCTGTACCTGTACAGGCCTTGGCATTGGTGGGGGGCTATGTGGCCCTGCCCCATGCTGTTCCTGCTGCAGCTGTTTCCGCAGTATCATATTGTGTAGCATAGCACATACCATAACAATTTGTGTGCATGTAGCTGGTGAATAATGCAAGGTTCCACTGGATGTGTCCAGACACCAGAACCGTGACCTGAGCATTCCAAATACATGCTCTATTATATGTCTGGCCTGTGCGTGTGCCTCATTATGGCATCGTTGTTCAGGTATGTGTGCATTTCTGATGGGTGTCATCAGCCACGGCTCCAGTGGGTACCCAGCATCCCCCACTAGGTGACCGTAGGGGATGTCCATATTGCAAAGCTGTGGTACAGCTGCGTCAGATGCCATATATTGGAATCATCATAGCTTACAGGGCAGCCAACACACACATTCAGCATAATGCCCTGGGCATCGCATACGACCTGGCAGTTGATGGAGGGGATACCCCTGCAGTTAATGTAGGCCCTACCCTGCTCGCCGGGTGGTGCTTTGATGCATATGTGTGTGCAGGCTATAGCATCCACTACCCCAGGGTAGTCTGCCATTTGGTGGAAGAGATGCATATTGCTGGTCAACACCTCACATGTGTTGAGGAAATGTACGTGCTCACTGGCATGTGGTGACATGGCATCCAGGAACTGGTGGAATACCCTGGATGCAGATGCCTGTGAGATTCCCATTATATCCCCAGCTGTGCTTTGGGAGGTACCTGTGGCTAGTATACCTAGGCCTACACATACCTTGCTATCCACTGGGATTGGTTCCCCTCGACCTGTTTGATGTGTCAAGTGTGGCCGGCACCGCTCAACAATCTGCTGTATTAGGTCTCTGTCTACCCCATAGTGCTCCACTATCTCCAGCTCATGTAGCCCCTGGTAGGTTACCCTGGGTTTGTACAGTCTTCTCTGACTCATCAGTGAGAGTTGTTCGGCAGCATTCACACCCTCACCACCCTTAGCCTCCTGCACATGTTGGTCTATGTTGCCTGCTGCAGCCCTTCTCATTTCGTAGGATTGTTTGTTAAAATTTTCCCGCATGTATACACCTGTGGTGTAGAGTGTGGAAAAACCCGAGGGGATGGGGCTTGTTCACTTTATCACAGTGTTCTGGGCCAGGCTGGTCTGCTGGGCCTGTAATCTGCTGATTCTGATAAATATCAGCTGTTTGCCCACCTTGTTCACCTTGACTACTCTCCTACTGCTGTTGTCCCTTCCAATTGCACTAGGCAGGTATGGACACACCCCTAGCTTAGGCGTGCTAAGGCAGGAGCAATCCCGAGACACAGGGCTCCAATCTACATACAGTATGCCTGACACCCCCCTATGCTTTCACCTATATTCGAGTCCTGCACCCGGCTATCTATACACATACACTCTTGGGACCTGCATCACACCCTGGGGATAAACGGGATTCACTATTTTCCACCTCATTTGCATAGTATTGTCTTCTAATGCATAGTTACATGACCCATATTGAGCCTCCCCAAAAATAACCACTGCTTACTGTCGCGCAGACCCCCACACAACTGGTTAAAAGCTCCTTACTATCACCGTATTCAATGTCCCTTGTTCTTCCCAGCAACAAAACAACCGGCCTCTGAACGGCTTGAAACCAGGACCCTGCACACCACAGACAGTGTGCTTTACCACTAAGCCATGGCAGATATACATACATCTGAGGTCACCACGTGCAGATCATCCAGCACAGGCATTCAACAGTATAGGACATGTATTCCATCATGTAGATTTATGTGTGCTAATGCCCACACACACACATATATATATATATATCTATCTATATATATATATATATATATATATATATATATATATATATATATACACACACATATACACACACACATATGTAAATATAGAATATATATCTCAACAGTGGACCATGTGACACCAAAGCATTAGACAAGAATGAAAAGGAAACCACATGCACCTCCTGCATTATGTACTGGTGTTAATATCAAGGCAAGTGAGTTTCTGTGTGTCACACGGGTTCAGACTGTATCAAGAGTAAGATTAGGGCTGCTGACATTACTCACCAGACCTATTGCCGAATGTATGTGTATGTCTTGCCAACCCAGTCTCTTGGCCGATTGTGACATTTATGGCCACTATATAGGAAAACAACAAAACATGCTCCTCAACACATCCACTAGCTAGCCACTCACAGACACCAGCATATAGGATATGATTGCCAAGCACACACACCTGTCATGCCTTGGAATAGAACACCTACCTGTCTATTCTATCACACTATAGCATTACGCAGTTTCAGAATGTGCTACCAAGATTACTGGGACACATCACTCCCAATGATGCACTTCTAGGTGGGTGACATCATCAGCAATGGCAAAGTCGGCGATAGGGATGTGTATGGAGTGTGAGCAGTCTAAAAGCATTATTCTGTCCCCAGGCAGATGGAGACACACACACACACACACACACACACACACACACACACACACACACACACACACACACACACACACACACAGCTGGCATGACTGGGATTAGAACACCAACCTATCTTATCATACTACAGCATTACGCAGTTACAGAACACGCTACTGAGATTACTAGGACACAGCACTTCCAGAGGTGTACTTCTAGGTGGGTGACATCATCAGCAATGACAAAGTCAGTGATAGGGATTGTATGGAGTGTGAGCAGTCTAAAAGCATTTTTTTGCCCCCAGGCAGACAGAGACACACACACACACACACACAGTTGGTACGGCTGGGGATAGAACACCAACCTAACTATTGTATCACACTACACAGTTACAGAACGCGCTACCAAGATTACTGGGACACAGCACTCCCAGAGGTGTATTTGTAGATGGGTGACATCATTGGCCTTGCTAACGGTGGGTATAAGAAATTTATGGAGTGTGAGCAGTATAAAGGTATTACTCAGTCCTCAGGCAAACAGGGAGAGACACACAAACACACACACAAACACACATGGCAAGTGTGGGAGCAGAACACCGACCTAGCTAATTTATTACAGTACAGCATTACGCAGTTACAGAACATGCTACCGAGATGACTGGGACACAGCTCTCCCAGAGGTGTATTTGTAGATGGGTGACATCATCGGCCTTGCTAACGGTGGGTATAAGAAATGTATGGAGTGTGAGCAGTATAAAGGTATTACTCAGTCCTCAGGCAAACAGGGAGAGACACACTCGCACACGGCAAGTGTGGGAGTAAAACACCGATCTAACTACTTTATTACACTACAGCATTACGCAGTTACAGAATGCGCTACTGAGATTGCTGGGACGCAGCCCTTCCAGAGGTGTATTTGTAGACAGGTGACATCATCGGCCTTGCTAACAGTGGGTATAAGAAATGTATGGAGTGTGGCCAGTCTAAAAGCAAAATAAAGTCCACCAGCAAATGGGGACAGACATACACACACATGCCAGTGTTGGGTACGGAACACCTGCCTATTTATAGATTACTATTACAATACTACATATATACAAATCACTCCACACAGACTACACATGTCAAGGCTGTCATTATGACCTTCTAGGAATGTGGACATCAACAGGGATGCTGGCAGTTAAGATGTACATACCTGTGAACCTGTGTGTTTAAAGTATGAATTCATCCTGACCTGGAGTATGCCCATCTGTGGAATGGATGACTACTACCACTATACAGGGTTACAATGGCCATGTCCATACACAGAGGCACATAACCAACACAAAGTGTCACTGGGCATGCTCACACAGTAGCTTAGGGCTGTTCAGAATGCACTATGTGTCCATCTACACAAGCATATACTGGGCATGCTCACACACTTAGTAGCACAGGGCTGTTCAGAATGTACTACTTACTATGTGTCCATCTACGCAAGGTTATACTGGGCATGCTCATACACTTAGTAGCACACGGCTGATCGGAATGACTTATGAGTCCATCTACACAAGGATATAATGGGCATGCTCATACACTTAGTAGCACCAGGGTTAGTTGGAATGCATTACTATGTGTCCATCTACACAAGGATATACTGGGCATGCTCATACTCCTAGTAGCACAGGACTGACTGGGATGTACTCTGATGCTAAACACGGAGGTCCACAGTGGCCATGTTATTACAGATAGACGTAAATAACACATTGTAATGAGCTCTGGTGTTGGTAGTCGTCATTGTTAGCGGGAACGCTGCTCTACATATATTTGACTTTAACAAATCAGCTGTCATTCCAGGATGACATGGCTGACAGTAGGCAGGCCTTTGACGCATATCACATGCATCCATGATACAAGGGAGTGTGGATATTACCCAAGTCGCATCCGCCCACACAGTGCCATTCCAAAGCAAATGTCCTAAACACAGGTTAACTCCCATACCACCTACAGGACAACTGCATTGTTTTCTTATGCTAATCAGTGCTAGATGTGTAGCATCCATATTCACAGCTGGCCACAGTAGATCCAACAATGGGGAGTACTGACATCTGTGCAGTGAGGAACACCTGACTGATGTTTCTCTAGTGCACAATAGCACTACCACCATATACCTCAGAACCTAGCACTACCATCATATACCTCAGAACCAGACATGTGGGCCATAACACAGGTATGGACTGCTCCAGGTGGTGTACCACATACATAAAAGCCACTCACATGTACTGACCGGTCCCCCCATGAAAGGCATCACAGATGAGCCATGTGCAGGACACAGTGTCACATGCACCATTCCAGGATGTAAACTGCAAACACCACCATGCTCTCAGACCACCACACAACCATACATGTTGTAAGACAGATGAGTACCCCACCATGTGACCCTTGACCTGTGTTCTGTACTAAGCTCTACATCAACTGTAGACAATACACATGTACTGACACAGTTGCATCATGAGTTATGCAATGCAATGATACCACTGTCTGTGACCAGGTCAGCTGTACACATACCAAGGGCCCTCAGTACTGTTGACCATTAGCAGATGTCTGTTGCTGTACACCAGTACACACCCTCATGTATGGATATGGCATACATGCACCTGCCCTGTGTATGTACATGCCACACACACAACATACCTGTAAATAACATGGCTGTTGTAGTTCTTTGTGCAAACAGGTGGCTACAGCCATTACACACATGCGCATGGAATGTATGTCCATGGCTGCTGAATGCTAACAGTACATAAGGTGTGATATCAGTGTTGACAGTAGTAACATCCCGTCTGTACTGGTCACCCATCATATCATACAACAGTCCATGTGTCATGTATGTTATTACACATATCCGCCAATTGCAATGCCTACAAACATGACCAAATGTCAGGATTGTAGGATCTACACACCTGTACACATAGTGTTGTGTGTTCAGATAACATGCGTGTGCAGTTGCTGATGTATGCAGGTGGCATGTACCCTAGTACATCATGCAGCTGCAATGCAGCCTCAAGATTGCCATCTGTATGTGGTGATATGCTGAATGTCCAGAAAGATGTACCACAGGTATGGACAGATGTGTTGAAATAACTAAGTGGCGGGGCATCATTGCAGACAGAAGTTTGCTGTGTACAGCTCACAGGTGTGTCACAAGCAGTCCTACAATACCCTGTGTAACCGGTAAGCAATAGCTTCGTTAATTGAAGGACATAACACACAACTTAGACAGCAGTCTGTGTGATAGCGAAGGTAAATCACTTGACACCTGTTAATAGATATGACATCCCTAGTGTATATATCAGCACTGTTGGCACAGGAAGTGTCAGTACAGTTTGTAACACGTGCAATACTGCTGTACATCTGACATACATAACATGAGATAGGCAGGTCTGCGATTCACAGTACTGGCATGTGTGGTTGCGTGTGTGTCCATATTTGCCGTGTATTGTGGGGAATACATCTCAATTGTTACTCACTCTCCTGTACACTAGTGTACACATCTGTACAGACTGCAATGTAAAAAGCAGGACATAGGCAGGGGCATGTATCTCACACATGTGAGGTATCTGTATGTGCATGACATAGGTGTATTAATTATTAAATACAGTGTGTGTATGTAGGGCTGACTGGTCCCTGGGGTGAGGATGTATGTTACCATACTAAACTGATAGGACCCCTCACACCATTCAGGTGATGCATTCAACTATCCGTGTTGATGTCCCCGATCTTAGGCCGTACTGACTACCTGTACATGTGTATTCTCTGTGGTGCATCATGTAGGTGCACAGTACTGTAATGATGATTTGCACATAGGCAGGGGTCCTCAGCACACCAGTAGCAACTGTGTGCGAGTGTGTGTTACTGTGTCGGTGAAGCTGTGAGTGTGTGTGTGTGTGTGTGTGTGTGTGTGAGAGTGTGTGTGTGTTACAGTGTCACTGAATTCATGTATGTCAATACCTGAGTGTGTGGGTGCAGTTGTGTGTTGGCATCCTGTCATGGGAATGTGTATTACTGATTCCCATTGAGGCATCACACTTCCCACTGGTCTCTACCCTTGTAATCAGCTAGACCACTGTCTTACCTCACCACTCAATGTAACTGTACGTGTGATGTCACCCTTTATGGGTGTCATGCCTGTGGCCACAGTAGCTTAATACACAACTATCATGCTCTTGGAACTGTAGATGTGTTTGTAACGTGGGACATTTTCACTGGTACGGTGCATACTGGTAAATTCATGCATACCTGTGAGTAGTCCACATTGACATATGGGACACTTAACTGCAAACACTGACATCCACCGGCACGTGCAATTAGACCTGAAGAAGGACAGCAGAACAACATGACCAACATGCATTTACTGTTGTTACACAAGACAAATACTGTTAACAGTATTGTACACCTGTACTACATGGTATATATGCTGACTGTCAACAGTCCTCAACATTTGTAAACTGCACATATCATCCTAGTCTCTTCACCCTGTGCATTAGACCATATGGGCATGTCCCTGCACCGATGGTGTGGATGTCAGGGATGCAGTGCAGGTATCATCATATGCACAGGGTGTTAATGATTGCATGAGGCCTAGGCTGCACTGTTGTTACACAAGACACATACTGTACTACATGGTATATCTGCTAACTGTCAACAATCCTCAACATTTGTAAACTACACATATCATCCTAGTCTTTTCACCCTGTGCATAGGTCCATATGAGCATGTCCCTGCACCGATGGTGTGGATGTCAGGGATGCGACACAGGTATCATCATATGCACAGAGTGTTAATGTTTGCTGGAGGCCTAGGCTGCACCATTGGATGACATCATGTGTGTGGGTTTGGGCCTTTGATCTAATTGGGCATGTGTGGATGTTATGCATGTGTGTGTTGCAGTGCCCTACATATGTGTTCAGTGTGTGCATGTATGTCTGCACACAGTTCTCCCATGTGTCTGGCCTACACAGGGGTATTATTGACAGCTGCAGACTGTACAGGTGAGGTTTTACAGTTCACAGTGTCCAGTCATGGACATGTGAACTGTGCCTGCCAGGTGTTGCACGGGCACTACCAGACAGAGGTGCAGATTGGGTACTGTTTGATGTCACTAGTCCACTGGAACTGTGTCCCTGTTGGGACCTTCCCGGGCCACATGGACATGGCCTGCTGTGTCATGGTGTGGACAGCACAGCACCAGATGCACTGCCGCTGCTACCGCCACTATGGGAGTGGGCATGTGAGGTAGCTCATATATGTAGACCTGACACAGGTGATGTAGGAAGCATACGTCCATGTGCCCAACGCCTCAGTCCTACCAGATGTTCCAACACAGACAGCTCACCCAACTGTCTATCCAAAGCATCAGCAATTTGCTGTTGAGCATTTACCATTGCCTGGATGCTGTTGTTTAAAGAATGGACAGCAGCCCTCTGTAGCCTCTGATCTTCTCTGTTGTGCCATTCAGCATGTGCCTGTGCTTCCATTACAGCCAGAAACATGTGTCTGTTGACACCAGCTGCTGTGCTCTGTCGTGCAGGAGCATGTTGGCCAGAGGTCCTCCTATGAGCAGCACTGGCCACGTGCCATTGTGGGGCACTACCAGTAGTTTGGATGTCACCATGGTGTGCAGGCACACCTTCCATAGCCTCCATACATTCCTGTTCCAAGCTACCACACGCCAACTGTCCTTCCTCTATTGCCACTGGTGATGGGGTATGTGCAGGTATGGGATCTGTGTGCGGTGATGAGGTGCATATAGATGGAATGGCAACCAATGGCACAGTTTCAGCCCCTGACAACTCTGCCTGTGACCCAATCATATGTTCATCATCACTGCTAGAGTCTGTGGGGACACTAACATCTGATGTACTGCAGGACGGCAATGCACCTACATCACCTGTGAGGGCAGACAAGAACTGTACATTACAATCTGTACAGTAGACACACACACACACACACACACACACACACACACACACACACACACACATGTGATATGATAGAAGGCATGCAACATGCATGTGATATGGCAGACGGCATGCAGCGCAGACAATAATAGTGGTAGTTATCATACATCCCTAGGTTGCACACAGCATGCATGTGTGATAGCAGACGGCATGCAAATTACACAATCATAGTAGTGGTTAGCATACATCCCTGTGTTACACCATGTGGACCAGAACAGGTTAACAGTACACCTGCCTGATGTGTGGCATATGACCTTGATAATCACATGTAGTATGACATGTGATCTGCTGACGTTTGCAATGTCATGCATACATGTTTAACACAATGGTGTCCTGTCGAATATACAGTGGGGCAGTGGTGTACCAATTCAGTGTTGTCTGTCCACCCTACAGATATACTGCAAATTTAGCTGATGTGCATGGCCATTGCAGGGAATCATGAGGAGTCTCTAGTGCTATACAGTATGAGTTACAGACAGGGTTCATAGCCATGACTGTGTTCAGATACAATACATATATACTGTGGAATGGGACCCACATCACTGAGGTGTATACACACTAAACCATGATGTGGAAGTTGTGTTTATTTCACAGGTCACTGATGGGTATACGGATGACACCCCTGCACATCTGCAACCATATTGCTGCAGCTTGGCAACTATGGGCAGACATGGTGAACATGTCGGTGCACCATGTCCCACATGACATCTGTGTATCCCCCCCCCCACACACACACACACACACACACACGAGGAGCTAGTATGGCATTTATGTCCATCACCAGCAACGGGAATGTACTGTATCTGTGGCCTGATGTAGATACTGTACAGGTAACTGCTGTCATGTTGCAACACCCTCAAGATGTTCAACACATCCTATGTGGTGGATTGATGTTACGCCTACACAAGATGTGCACCAGCCTGTAGGATATCTAGCATTCCACAGCTACATTAGGACCATTATATAAAGGCCATGGCTGAACCATGTGTAAACATTGTACGACAGGGTGTATACACAAGCACAACACTTCTAGTGTGTGTGTTGCTCCATGTCTCTGGCCATCCTCCATGGCCATGTGTGTATATGTGTTGTCCAAATTATAGTGATGGGCATCTATTTCACATGTCTGTGTTGTCCCATATGACATATATGCTCCACTGACAACAGGGTTATGCAGATAAAGGGTGGTATGTGGGATATGTTTTCAGGTTAGGTAGGCAGTGTAGCAGTCAGGCCAATAGATGTCATGGAAATGTCAAGATAGCACATCACATTGCGTGACATTCATAGATGGGCTATGATCCACACCGGTGAAACCTGTGTGCTGGCCATACTCCAGCCCACTGTGTAATACTGTTTGTATTCCACCACATGTGTAGATCAGATCTGTTGTACATTCCTAAAGTGAACAGCACCTCCACCATTGTATGCACAGCTGTCAACACATCTGGCAATAAAGTTTGTGAGGATTCATGCAGGTGAGATGATTCACATAATTTGCAAGTGTGGCACATGGATAGTCATTGTGATGCATTGCAAGTCCGACTTGTATATTGTGACAGGACCATGCATTATCTGTATATGTTGTGAATGGCCACATGGCAGATAGATTTGTGCATTACAGTTCCTGATAAATAATAACCCTCTCACCTGCAATGGGCTGCTGTCACCACGGAATGCCAGAGGTACATAAATAGGAGTAACACAGCAGTATGAGCATAATCCACCCCTGTATAAAGGCTACAGGGAGCAATGTGCATAACACATACACCAGTACATTAGACTATACTATGGTGTAAGCACATGTGTGCATACACAGAGTAGCATACTATAGTATGCGGCATGTGTGTATACATGCCTTGCATATGATGTTACATTACATATTGTACAGTGACACATGCAGCTATATGGAATATAGTTGTTATAGGTGCAGTACTGACTTACCAGGCAACTCCAGGCTCAGTGGTTGAGAGACACTCACATCCACAATATCACCCAAGGCTTGTGGATGTGGTTCCACAGGTGTCCCCATGTTGGCCAGTAGCTCCTCGGTACATGTGAGTGGTGGCTGGGTTGGTGGTCCACCACCTGTTGCACCTTGTTCCCTGGTGATTGCATCCGCTCGCTGTTTCGCCCATCTAATGAGGTCTGTATAGTGTCTGCACACCTGCTATGTGCGCCACCCACATCATTAACCCTCCTGCGAATTTCCATCCACAGGGCATCCCGCTGCTTTGCATCCTGTGGCACATGGCTGAACAGGATGTCATGATTATCAGGTAGGTATGGGATGAGGGCCTCATCCTCCAAGCGTGTAAAAGGGGGAAGCCTTGCACGCGGCATACCTGGAAGACATAATGATGGAGACAGATCACAGTACCTCAGAGACTTACAGAGCTGCAGCTGAACATACATGTGTATCACATTACTTCAGTTTAAATAGTTGTATTTGCAAACCAACATGACACTGACATGTTTGTGTCACACATATGTGACACTCAATGCTGAGTGGATATTATCACCATATATGTCTGTGTGTCACCTGACTGCATTGCTCATACTCCATGTGGTTGCTGTCTTGATGTGAGCATGTCTGTTTGCCTGTACTGGTGTGCCTACCTATCAGCACATGGCTGGATGTGTCCACATTAATGCAGTCGACCTTGATGCAGTGTATATGTCACATATAAGGACTTACACTGCATTAACAGACATGACCTGTGACCCTGCAGACATGCTCACATAAGGTTTTACATGTATGTGTTCTGCCATATACATCTAAACGGCACTGTACAGTGATTCAACATCCTGCCATGTATCACCTGTGTTGCACATTTGATAGACATGGGACACTGGCTAGCCAGATGGTATTTGCAGGGATGGATATCAACTATGGCATGTACAGTCAAAGTCAACTAGTGGGCTATATGCCATGGGCCATGTATGCATCTAGGATGAGAGGTTACCTCACAGTAGCCGACAGGCGGGTCTGTGGGGCCAGATGGAGCAGTGCCACATTACTGATCCACAGGGTTAATGATACATATACCATGCGTTATCATATGGTCATCACACCATGTCTGAGAAGGGAAAAATGTGCAGCTTTGACAGACAGGAATGCATAGTATGGTATGACTATGTCAAGTGTATGGGACAAGGATCTGTCCAGCATGTGGAAGGTGGATGTCCATGAAGTATGTGTTTGAGATCAGGATGAGTACGTGTAGCATGTCCGACATCACTGGGTTGGACATGGATTTATTCAGGGTATGCATCATCCTACATAGTGGAGATGGGGAATGGGAAGGCTGGTGTAGGCCATCTGCACATGGACAATACCCCTTAAAGGAAATATATGATCTGATATGGGTCACTTGAGTGGTCTGTATGGTTGGACAATGATCTCTATATTCATGAATGGCACCCGATTATTATTAGGGTTGCCACATATGACTCCCTGATGGGTGTGGTGATGTAGCTATCACAGGAAAGACAACTGCCCAACTGCATCCATCACACACAAGTATCCATTATGATGACGGCTGCCTAGGTTGTAGTTCATGGGTACAAGGTTATTAACATAGGAGTGACAATGTGAGTTAGCTATTGTTTCTCGGTTATAGTCATTCACATACTTCAATAGGAAGATGCCTTCTGTTTGTCTGTGAGGTATGGACTACAATAAGGGGGAATAGAATTCATTAACCCTGACATACTGTAGCTGCCACTGGTATGATGATCACATATTATTCAGACACCTTCTATAGTGTTGTTTCTGCCAGCAGTCCTGTTGCTAAACACTCCTGTGACATAGGAATGTGCATGTAGTATACTGAGTGTAGGTGGTACACAGTATGGGTGATGATGTCCTATGACCTGGCAAGGTTATGATATGCAGTGTGATATCAACCATACTGTCATCTACATCTGTACTGCTGACATCACTTAAGTGATCAAGGTTCATGGCCTTCCAGACCAGACTCAGCAGGGTAGTAGTGCAGTACTTCCCATTATCAGTGGTGTCTCCACCTTTGTTGGGTTGTGATACCTGTTGGTGTGCACCATTCAGTGTGTACACAACCTGACATGGGGCTATGTTTTACATGATGTGTACATGGAGAGCATCTTGTTTTGCCATATGTATATGATACAACCTGTGATGTGGGCAGGTCACATGCAGACTGAGTGCAGCTTGTACCTGCATAGTTGTGGGTACAGGGGCCCTGTGCTGTACTTGGCTATATGCTTGTGTACCTGTTGGGGGGAGGGGTCCATGTTTCTATATTATCCAAGACCCTATCTGGATTGCTTATTCATGCTAAGCACTTGTTCAGGACTTGTATACAGTACGTAAGCTAATGATTACTATAGCACTCAATCTTCCACATCACCTACAGGTAAGGGTGAACAGGTTTTGCACATACTTTTCTCACCTGAGAAGAGTAATGTAGCTGTTGTACTCACTTTCCTCACTTATCTAGGTGAATGTAGTTCTATATTCAGGCATGTCCAAGAGTCAACTGCCAGTGTTCTCATCTGTCTAGCTGATGAATCTGGACATCTTGAGGCAATGTACACATTGCCTCATGTACACAGACAAGCCTCTCCGCCTACTACCCAACACAAAACCTGTGAGAGATGCAGTCATCTAGCCAAACTGGAGGTAAAGGTCTCTCCAACCAAGCCTGAGCCTGACTGTCATGTGGAGAAGGTACACAGTCGCACAACACCACATTCATCACATAAGCCTCACTGTATCTACCCCACCATTAACTGGGAAAAATACTTGTGTACCAACACATTAGCTCAACAGTTTCTGGAATTCATGAACACCAATACCCTGACTCAACATATCCACACACCCACCAGGGGCAACAATATCCTAGACCTAGTCATTAGCAACATGAGTGACTGGGGCTCCACACGTGAAGCCAACTCTTCTTTGGTCCAATCAGACCATGTGCTGAACACCGTTGATATCCACATCCCGCACCTATCCCCCATTAAGCGAACCACGGTATAATATGTCTACAAGGCCAACTACATGCTTCTTAAGGCAGACATGGTGGACATCATGACACCCATGCAGATGGACAGTACTGTTACAACTGCTGAATTCTACACAAATGCACTCTATAAGCACTTACAGGAATGCATGGCTTGTGCTATCCCAAACAGAACCAGGATGCTATACTCATAATTAACTAAACCAATCTGGTGGTCCCCTGCCATAAACATATTGTACTACAGGAGAAAGACACTGTTGCAAAAGAGAGTACAATACCATGCATGGAGGAGATCCCTGGCCAGCATCAGTAAGAAGGTGAGATCCCGTATATGATCCTCCAAAGATAGGTACAAAAACCTTAATGCAACTAATACCAACAACAACCACAGAGCCTCGATGTCAACAACCAGATCTGCTCTGATTTACAGCACAAAGGCATGAACATTACAGAAACAATGGGTTTGGCAATATCCTGGCAGATCCCTCTCAAAGCTGCAGGCAATATCACAGCATCCATGGGACTGGACAACATCCCAGGCTGCATTTTACATGAAATTTCGATCGTACTGTCTCCTCACCTGTGCACCATGTTGAATAATAGCCTCACATCAGGCATAGTGCCCCCTGAATGGCGCACAGCAACAGATATCCCACTCCACAAAGGTGGCACCACAATGGACCACGGGACCTATTTCCCTATAGGCCTGACTAGCTTGGTCTGCAAGGCTATGGTGCACATCATGGATCACTGTAAGAGACATTGAGTACCTCCCAACCTTTGACCCCTCCCTGTTTGGCATTGTTAAGGCCGGACCATGCCTCCTAAACCTGGTGGGCTTCTTAGAGACAGTTACTAAGGCATTAGATTA
This sequence comes from Protopterus annectens, assembly GCF_019279795.1. Taxonomy (NCBI): domain Eukaryota; kingdom Metazoa; phylum Chordata; order Ceratodontiformes; family Protopteridae; genus Protopterus; species Protopterus annectens. Next base: position 434,518,373 of record NC_056733.1, read on the forward strand.
GGGTAAAGAGGTCCACAAAGCCTACCTAGATATCTCATAGGCTTTCAACACTAGTCCTCCTTCTGATATTATCAACATACCCATCCGCCTGAACATTAACCCCTACGTCATGTGATGGTTTGCATAGTGGCTCACGGACAGAACACACACAGTAGGAGTTGCATACCCTAGGTCTGACTGTATACCAGTTAAAACTGCCATCACCCAGGGCTCAGTCCTAGGACACCTCATGTTTGGTATATATTTATTGGACATACAGACAAGCACAGGAGGGCTTTGGCTGAAAAGGTTTGCAGACGACTGCAAATGAGGGGACATAATTGTTTCCCCAGCTGTTACAGACACCCTCTGGAAGGGTCACACCGAGATGGATACCTGGTGTTAATATCATGTCATCAAGCTGAATGCCTAAAAGTGCATAGTTATCCCCTTTGGATATAACTAATTACCCACAGACTACCACATAGGTGCTAGTCCCCTACATACAAAAAAGGTATTACGGGATCCGGAAACACCAGAAGATAGCAATCTCTCCTTCAATACCCATAATGACAAGGTGGTTAAAATATCCTTCTACATGGCCCCTTAATCTCTAATGGGTTCACCTCCAGATCAGAGGGACCATTGTGACTCTACACATGTCATATCAGACCCATTAAAGGATACAACACCCCATTTGGGATATACCTTACAAGACAACCGCAACAGCTTGGAAGACCACACCAGTACCACACCAAGAGGATTACTGACCATTACTGACCTCAAACAGATGACCTATGCAGCCCAACCTATGAAATTCTAGCTGTACTCAGTTGCATACTGCATACTTGCAGGCGATCTCTGCTTGACATACAAGGCCCATGTCCAATCCTGTATTGCTGGATATGCTCCACCTGAACAGAAGCCCCTGAGAGCCACATGCTCTAGGGATATACACCTAACCACAACGATGAGTAGAACATGCTGAATGTATACATTCCTGACCCAGACACTCCCTATGCTTTGGAACGTGATTCCAATGAAAATTAGGCAGGGCCCATCACAAGCACTCTTCAAGGAAACATTGCCATGTGGATGGGAGACAGACATGTACCTGGGGATCACTGCAGTGGCTCTGCTGGACAGATGAACAGGGAACATTTGGCTCTGCCATTCAGAGGCACAGGGAGCCAACATATGGGGGTGGCGAAAGACAACACACGCTAGCTAGGCTTACAGATACCCTTGGTAAGACACCCTAGTACCTACCTTTGCACATATTACATGTCTTATCTGCATGGATAGTTAAATAGCTCTTCCATTTTACTTTGCTATCATGCTGATAAACTGTCAGCTCACTAAAAGACATATGTATCCTGTTATTGTGTATTGTAAATGCTGATTGACATAACTAATGTTTGCCTACCATTACAGTAATGCAATGTAGCTTGTAATACATATCTGCCTACAATACTGTACATTACACAGTTATTGGCACAATATCTCACAATGCAAAAAAAACTTGCACAGTGGCCCAACCTGCCACATGTTATTCTCTGTATTGCACCCATACATATGGCTACAGTTACAATATATCAACATATACTATCCCCTGTTATAGCACATACTTGTTGGACCAACCCTGCCACTGATGTTGGCTGGTGAGGAGTATTTCTGTTCAAAACCCTTATATAGCATCCCTTGTGGTGTATGCGGTGTTTGCCTTGTGACCTACAGCAGTACACACACATACTATAAGCATGAATATGCTCAACAATACATCACTGCAAGATAACTGTTTCCACTATATGGATTGCGTGCACTTTAAATACTACAGAATAGTACTGCATACACAGACATACGGACTGTTCTACATACCTTATTAGTAACCCAACGTATCGTTAGCAGTTGATTCAATCCTTTTTGGTTTGTGTTTCAATGTTATTTGTAATATTCCGCTGGTATATATGGATGGTTTGAATGTGTGATGACATATCCATTTCTAGTTACATATTGGTAACATGTGGTATCCTGTCCACCAATTGCTGTTCTAAAGTAGTTAATTGGATGCACATCAGCTGTGCAGCTACTCCATTAGCCGATACCATGGCAACAGTGGTGTATAAGTGAGTACTCCTTTTAAGGGTTGTCCGTTTGCCTTACTTTTGAGGGAGATTGCCTAGATGTGTTATTGCGATATATTTCAACAGCTATATAGAGACACACAGAGATATATTAGCTGCATGACTCCCGTGGACTGTGTGTAATGGCCAGATGATTTAGTTCTACATGTGAGTACAGCTGTTATATTTCGGAACAATGCTACTTATGCAGGGTTTGTTTGTACTTGATACTTCTGCAGATGTTTAAGTCTGGCAAGGATGTTTGGCCAGCTCAAGGCCGTATGGCTATGCATGAACTGTTATGTGGTGTACAGTGTGCTCACCAGACATCTTTGATTTGGTGTACAAGTGTAGCATACTGTGCTGTTACTCACTAATTGCTAACACATCCCGGTGTATGCACAACCCTCTGAAATGGGATTAGTGCAAACAAACCCTATTACATCAGCAGCTGTTCCATTGTATAACAGCCACTATATCACTTAGGGCCATGTTAGTGTGTCTCTGACAAGGTATTTGAAGGCTTCTGCAGATGTCGTACAGTGTGTGAATGATTTGTGATGTTATTACAGTAATATGTTTGGGTGTGGGGGTGATGTTGGTGGGTGTGCATAGCAAATGCAGGTGTGTAGGCACTACTTTTATACATACTCGCTATGTACGTGAGGGTTCCTTCCCTATTTGAACACATTTCCTTTTGTGGACTACTACAATGGTATTTGCAGGATGATTCATTGAGGCACTGTTATGTGGTTCCTGTATAGCATGCAGGTGATGTTAGTCCTTGAATCCCTTCAGTAATGCATCTAAATGTAATAACGTGTTGCTACATGATAGCTGTGTATTTCTGTCATAGGTACTTGCAGTCATCGTAGTTGTGTTAGTGACTTACCCTCTTTGGCTAGGGTTGCCACCTTTTCATATGTCCATAGTGGGTCCTTTTCGGGACACACATCTGATTTTACAGGCCGACACAAACCCACGGTCAGTACAACGGATAGAACTTTCCTTTTTTGCCTAATTATAAGCTTAGTCTTGTAGCAGTTTAGTAGCTTATCCTGTTTCCTGTACCATGTAGGTACCTTAGATACAGAAATAACTACTGTATGCAACTATTACAGTACATATGGGACATAATTATGTCCTACAATCCCAGGACATTTGCCATGTTTAATATATTTGGTCAAGACACAACCACCCAAAGAGAGAGTGTCCCTCACAAAGTGGAACAGGTGGTAACACTATTATTGGTTCATGTCCATAGCACATATTTGTAATGGTGTATAGGCATATACTCTCCATATCCTTTGTTCATAAAGGTTGCTAGTGGTGAAATGTGTGATTGCTATGGTCTATGTTATACACATATGTGAACACTTCAACCACTGTATACGGGAGACCTATGGAATTCTGAAACCACAGTGTTCCAACGCACACAGTCCCGGGAACAGACTCCCATACCCCACATTACCGACATCGACAGTAACTTTTGACTGTAACATGAACGTGGAACAAACACATGCACACACAGACACACTGCTACCCAACACATCCAAACAAACCATCCTACACTACATATGAGCAGGTGGCCAAGCCCCCCTACACACCCCATGTAGGTGTCTATGCCTCACACCCCACCAACTACTTTAATATTCTACATCCTAGGTTGTGCAAACAGATGCACAAAGCTAACACACAACTACACATTACAGTTCCCCAACAACACACACTATACACAGAACACACACTAACACACACTACAGTCCTAAGAAACACACGTACACACAGTAACCTCATAAACCGCAATACCAGAAGCACTGACTAACTGTCCATTAACATCATGAGATTACACCTCACGCATCTGGTGTTTCAGTACTGTGTTCTTTTGGACCTTAAGCCTCGGGATTACATGCATCGGTATGTAAAGCAGTCAGTATGTGGTAGGTATCCCATTTATATGTACCTCCATGGTTATGTAGATGTTGTTAACCTATCCATATATCTATATATATGTATATATATATATATATATATATATATATATATATATATATATATATATATATATATATATATATATATATATATATATATATATATATATATATATATATATATATATATATATATATATATATATATATATATATATATATATATATATATATATATATATATATATATATATAAAACATACACCTTTCATTGTATACATGCTGGTTTGTCCTATTTCAACACATTCCTACCTTTTGTGTTTTATCCTGTCAGTATACACGGCTGCCATTGGTACATCTCAGGTAGCTTAGTGGTGTGTTATTGTGATGAATGTGTACATGGTTGTGTGTTCTAATCCTGGCAGTGATATTTTACCTCTCAGAGCAGGCACTGGAAGTGCAAGGGTGATGAACGCACATTTCAGCGGTTATGTGTTCCACATGTTTATTATTCTGTGGAGAACTACCTATATATACAAGCTGTGTTTAAGGTATACTATGTAACATGTACACATCTGTCAATATTCCTTTTAGGGATACTCCCCATTATTTGGAAATGCATCCTTGATTACATTATACACAACCCCTCACTAACATTTGAGGGAATCCTTACAGAGTGGGTGGTGAATAGTAGCTACACCACAGGGATCCTGCAAGTGGCTCTGCTCCACAGAGGGACAGTTAGTTGATCAATGGGGTGGTGACAGCAGACACATTTTGCCTATGCTTATGAGTGGCCTCGGTGGTTGGCCATGTACCTACCTATGTATCTATGAACCTGTACATACAGTATGAACACATGCTGATAGCTTAATATACTGTTCATGTATTGACTTACCTTGTGCCAATGCCGGTTGTGTGTACAATATTTGAGGGCTGCCTATGTAGGATGCACACAGTAGACCCCCAATACATGACAATCTACAGGTGGCCATGTGTGTGTGCCATCCATGTTTGCTGTGTGTGCAGGTGGAGAAGGGTATCAGTCCATGAGTGCCTAGACTGTCAGTGTGTGTGCTATATGTTCCCTCTTTGCCAAGGCATGGGCATACTGGGCACTCCTCCGTCTGCCTATTGGGGCTAGCACAGGGTGTTTATGGTCTGAGCCCTCCTGTGCCTGTGGGTCCCTTGGCAATGGTGTTGGGCTGTGAGGGCATTCACCATTCTGTCCCTGCTGCCGCTGTTTCTGTAGGCCCATATTGTGTAGCATGGCACATACTATGAAGATGTGAGCACACGTTCCTGGAGAGTACTGCAAGGCTCCACCAGATATGTCCAAGCAATGGAACCATGATTTCAGCATCCCAAACACGTGCTCTATGATGATTCTGGTTTCTGTGTGTGCCTCATTATGGCGTTCTTGCATGGCCGTTTGTGCATTTCTGATGGGTGTCATCATCCACGGTTCCAGTGCATAGCCAGCATCCCCCACCAGGTGGCCATATGTGATGTCCCTCCTGGCAAATACCTGATACAGCTGTGAGGCATGCCAGATGTGGGAGTCGTGATAGCTTCCAGGACTGCCGGCACACATATCCATGATAATGCCCTGGGCATTGCACATAACCTGGCAGTTGATGGAGGGGAATCCCTTGCAGTTTATGTAGCACATACCCTGCTCACCGGGTGGTAACTTGATGTGTATGTGCGTGCAGTTTATTGCACCCAGTACCTCCGGGTAGTCCGCCACATGGTGGAAGAGATGCATATTGTTGGCCAACTCCTCCTGCATTCGGGGGAAGTGTATGTGCTCATTGGCCTGTGGTAACATGGCATCCAAGAACTGGTGGAGTACCCTGGATGCTGATACCTGTGAAATCCCCATGATATCCCCAGTTGGCCTTTGAAAGGTACCTGTGGCTAGTATTCTCAAGCTTACACATACCTTCATGTCCACTGGGATGGGTTCCCCTCTGTTACTTCTGGCTCTGAGGCGTGGCTGGCACAGCTCAACAGTTTGTTGTATGATGTCCCTGTCCACCCTGTAACACTCTACTATCTCCAGATCATGTAGCCCGTGGTAGGTTACCCTGGGTCTGAACACTCATCTCCTGCTCTGGTGCCTGAGATGCTTGTCAGCATAATCCTTCACACCACCGTCAGTCTCCAACACATGCTAGTGAATCAAAGCTGTGGCAGTCCCAAACATATACATATTAAAAGTTCCCTGTCTGTATACACCAATGGTGCAGAGTGTCTGGGAATACACAAGTGTGTTTGGGGCTTTCACAACTTATACTATTGTGCAATGGATGGTGCTGGTGTAATTGGGTGTGTTTGTGCTATTCCAGCTGCAGGGTATCTTAATTATTGGTTTTACAGTATGTACTGCTATTGTGGGGCCTTTGGTGTTGACTTACACTAGTCTGCCGTGATTCATCTATTGCCCTTTACTTCTATTTTCAACCAGATTCACCTCCCATTGTCAGGCATGCATCCAGCTGCCACCTTTCTTGTTTTTTGCTTCCACAACCCAGGATTGTGTTGGAAAATGTGTTATGTAGCTGATCTACAGCAAGTTTGCTTTGTTCTGCTGTGACAGTTCTCTTTTCTTTGCTGTACGGCACCTCCTCTTTCCTGTTCTGCAGGTAGCTGCTAGCAGCCTTGTTAGCTGTTGTCTATGGCCCACTGTGAGTTTCTAGTTGTTAATTACTCATTTGTACTCCAATTACCATGCTGCAGCGTTTCCTTATTGTCTTCCTGTAACCTTCCTGTTTTCACCTAAGTTGCGAGCCACGCACACCCAGTTTCTGGCTTTTGAGCATGTTTTCATCCATGTTCACATGCACTTTCGGTCACCTTGTGTGCTGTCAGCTAAGCATAGCTATGGCTAGGTACACACCCCTATCCTGCGGCTTTACAGGCAGCCCTGATTACCAATGCTCCAATGTGCTTACAGCTATGGTGGCGCACACTTCTCATGATGTCATGTTTACCTCCAGGCCACTCCTCAGTGTTGTATCGCTGCACCGTGTGGTACATGCTTAAGCTGTCGGGATGCCTGCAATTCAGTATTACTTGACTCATTTGCATGGCATTGACTACTAATTCCTAGTTACCACGTGGAACACTGTCACAGACCCTTAGCAGCCCTTGCACCTTGGTTGTGGTGTAGCATGTGTACCATTGACTATTATGGCAAAATCATGATTTGTGTTACATTGCAGTTTTATGACTTCTGTATATATTTTCCTTGTGTTCCCATTTGCGCACCCATGCATTGCGATTGTACTTTGCCTTAGTGTGGCCATGACATTGAAAGTAATTTTTTATGTGTTGTGTGTGTGTTTTTTATGCCATTGGCTGTATATTTAGCCATTGGCATATGCTAACATTGTAATATGTAAGTTTGGTCTGCTTTCATGGCACCGATGTTCTGTTTGAAAAAAAGTAAACCCTTTTTTTGGTTTACATTTCTGCATGCTTGCGCTATGCCTGCACCACTTTATGAATCACTATATACCTTCATTTGCATGCTACACTGCTGTATGTGGGGTAAATAGCATACAAGCACCGTTAGCTGTGCAGCCCTGGCATATGCTGGTGGTGCACATGGAAACAGCTCTTACCTGAATCGCTCAGCAGCCATATTTGGCGCTAGATCGCTGACGCTACTCCGGCGCATGACGCAAGCTTCATGAATCCCGGGGAATGTTACAACACACTGAGTTTAAAGGACTATAAACATGTTGACTATAGCATTCCACCAATGCTGATCAGTAATTGTAGAAGCAGTAAGTGACCTATTTAAAGCAAAAGGCAACAATAGAAACAAAATCAATGCAGAATGAAGAACCTGAATGTGGAATAAAAGATGTGAACATAAGTTGGAAATAAACAATATTGTTTGCTTTAACAATTTACAATAAATTGACTTAACTTGGAGGAAGGAAGGACCTGATCCCACCTACATGCGCGCACACACACACACACACACACACACACACACACACACACACACACACACACGCACGTACGCACGCAATCACACGCACACACACACACACACACACACACACACACACACACACACACACACACACACACACACACACACACAAAGAAAAGATTTAGGACACATATTCTGGTTGAATGCACTTTCCATATTAGTGAAATGAAACAGCACTGAAATATTTAAATTACAAGATTCTAAGATGGTATTAATGAAGTCCAGAGAACAGACTGGATCTGGAATATGTGGATAATCCCAAAGATGGAGAGACATGAAAATAAATATATATTTCTTCCTTAGGACTTAACAAAAAATTTTAGATAAAGAAATTGAGGCTGTATAAAATAAATGGATTCCATTGCCGAGCTGGAGATTTATACAGGACTTTTTCAGCAGGCTTTGAAAGCTGGTAAAATATTTCAGTCTCCTACTATGTTCCTGTAACAGTGCCTGGGTTGACAGAGCCAATGCATTGCATGGGCTTTCAGAATATTTGATCAAACCATAGAACTGTCAGCATGGGTAGTAGAAAAATATTATTCAGAGAAGTGCAAATGAACTGATAATGAGGTTTTCCTCATCACAGCAAACTCTGTCTTTCAGTCACAATTTTCACAGATTGCATAACTAGATTTACCTGTAGTAGTCAATGTATATGACCACAATCGATTTCTTTGATCCCCAGGTTTGGTTTTAAAGGATTGAAAGTATTCCTCTGTTCAAGAGTTTAGTGCATATCATGTCTTCAGACCTTTGTCCCATTGATAAAGTGACTGCCTATGACATTCACTTTAAATTCCCCTTTAGTAGTAACTATACTGTTAAGGGGCAGCCATGGTGGTGCAGCGGTTAGCATTGTCACCTCATAGCAAGAGGTTCTCTGGTTCGATCCTTGGCTGGGGTGCCTTCTGTACGGAGTCTGCATGTCTTCCCTGTGGTCACATGGGTTTCCTCCGGGTGCTCCGGTTTCCTCCCACATCCCAAAGACATGCTGTAGGTGGATTGGATATGCTAAATTGGCCCTAGATGCGAGTGTGTGTGTGTGTGTGTGTGTGTGTGTGTGTGTGTGTGTGTGTGTGTGTGTGTGTGTGTGTGCCTTCTGTGGAAGGTTGGGCACCAGGCTGGCAACTCGACACTGTAAAACTCCACTGCCAATCATGAGCAGACAGGTGATCCGCTGTGGTGACCCCTAACAGAGAAAAGCCGAAAGAAGAAGAAGAAGTAACTATACTGTTAAGACAGTCTTATCTTCGTCAGATTTGAGGAATTAAAAAATAAGCAATTATGTTGGAACAACCTATGTAGATCAGTATGTATGTCTACCTTTAAGAAGCTTTCCATGGGCTTGCATAAGTGTATAGATACTGAGCATGTGTGAGCCTGACTGTCATTTTGTAGTAAGTTGTTGAGATGTAAGCATGCATGTCTTTGTAGTCTGTCAGATAATCAGTCTGTTTATATTTTGTACTGCTGCAATCCATCCTGATGTGTTTTTATGTAATAAATCATATAAAGAAACTACCCCACCTTTTTGTCTTCAATTGTAAACCAAGATGAGTGACATAGTGTTAGAACAGGATCCAGAAATCCAGAATCAAGACCGAGAGTCACTCAGTTAAAGGTGGAAGAATATAGAGAAATGGATCATCCCTACTGCAAATATAACTCACAAAACAGGTCTGAAGTGAATTTCAGGTACTAAAACTTGCTTAAATGATTCCTTGCTCAAAGAATATAAAACAAAGCACTCAGAAGGCTCAAAAAGAATTTATAGTTAAACAAAATGTACAAAACTGTGACATATTGATAAAATATTCAAAATAGTTTTTTGGACAACATTCAAATAGCTATGAAAACTTTTGAAACAAAGTCTGAATCTCATAAAATGTATAAAATAAGCAAAATGACCACTTTTTTTGCTCTGTACTACTTTTTCATATTAATTAAAGTTATTCAAGATATCCAAAGCATGCAGAGTGTTTGCAAGTTTGTATAGTATTACAGTGGAGTTATTTCATAAAATACAGCCATTGCAAAGCATATTTCACAAAGTACAGTATTTTGAAGAGTTTATTGTGCATTTCAATGATATTGCAAGTATTAGCTGTGTGTGCATATCTGTACATAATTATAAGGGCCATTTTTTCAGTGCGTTTTGGCATACTTTGTTGGCATGTCAGACAAATTTCGAAAACTCTAGTCTTTGATAATAATATTGCAGAGAATTGGAGAGTGTTTGAGCAAGAGTACAATGCTTTCATACAAGCTGCATTTTCTGGTAAAGATGACCATACAAAGGTATTTATTCTGCTTAATTTAGCTGGTTCAGAAGCCATAGAAAGAGAGTGTTTATTTGTGTATGTACATGCTGCGTTTGCAGGGGAGGGGGAAAACAGTCATATAATGGTACCGGCTGACTCAAGGGAAGACCCCAAGTGCTTAAAATGTAAAATTAGAGAAATGAGTAATCCCCAAACAAATATTACATTGGAAAGGCACTTATTTTACACAAGAGATCAAAAGCCTGGGGAAACATTTGCAGCATATATAACTGACTTAAGAAACAAAGCTAAAATGTGCAGATTTGGCGATTTAAGGGATGATCTGATAGAAAACACATGTGTGTGGAATTAAAGATGAGGCTATGAGAAAGATTTTGCTTTGTGACAATGATTTAACTTTGAATAAGGCCATTGAGATTTGTCAGATATATGAGCTTACAGAAAAGCACACAAGTATGATTACAAATGAGAAATGCATGCTTACAGTATCATCTAGTGCTCATATTGATAGGCAGCATGTGAGTAAAAGAAATCGGCCCAGGCATATGGCAGCTACGGGGAAACCTGCAACAGTCACTGAGAATCCCCATAGTTATCTAAAAAAATGCCAGAGTGCACACAGTCTCAGTGAAGCACAAATATGAGTCAGCAAACTCAAAGCATGTACCCTCACCTAACCTATTAGTCAACTGTCATAATTGTGGTGGCAATCACGTGTCTAAAAGAGAAAGGCACTTAGCTTTTGGTCAGCAATGACACAAATGTAATAAGTGGAATCATTTCAAAAGGTTTGTAAATCAAATAAGTGACATTCTTTTATCAAAAGATTACATTGAAAGAGACAAGTTGATCAATTAGAAAGCTGTGACCCTACTTTTTTATGTTGATGGTATGTCAGTGCTTAATAAAACAGTCAATGCAGTATATTTATGGCCAAAGAATGAAGTATTTTGTACTGTTCAGATAAACAGAAGATCCACAGAGCTCAAAGTTGACACAGGTTCAAAGTGCAATGTTATGTCAGTAGAAACATTTGCTAGAGTATGTGCTACTGAAAAGCTTGATTTGGTAATGTGTGCAAAGCTTGTTGCTTATGATGGTGAAGAAATTCAAACTGAAGGTTCAGTAGTGCTTTCATGTTACGCTGCTGGGATCAGGTATGACTTGCAATTTTACATGGTCCAAAGGTATGTACAGTCATTATTAAGCCACAGAGATAGTCTGAAAATTGGACTACTTTCATTAATAAGGTAGTGTACCATGTAAGCTTGAAAGACCACTGTTCTAATTTTGCCTAGTCTATTTTTTTACCTTTGCTGATCTTTTCAAAGACAAACTAGGTAAACTACCAGTTGTGTACACTATGAAGTGAGATCCTGAAGTCAGCCCAGTTATCAGATCAGCCCAGAAAGTCCCAGTAGCTATGCATAACAGAGTCAAGCCCACGCTAGATAAAATGGTGCAGCAAGGTGTGATTCGCCCAGTTGATGAACAAACTGAATGGGTATCTTCCATGGTCGTAGCTCATAAGAAAAGCTCAGATGATAATCAGAATATGTATTGATCACAAGATTTGAACAAAGCACTGAAAAGACTGTGTATATATTATAAGCTCGAAAGCTTAAACGAGAGAATGCTCTTTTATCAAACTGTAAACATCGAAACCACTAAATAGCAAAAACATGAAACAGCAATTTTTTTCCCAGGGAAAAAGTTGCTGCACTGCAAAAAAAAAAACAAATGCAAACACAAAATAAATTGGGGGGCTTTGCCTTCCACACCACACCCCCTACTTAAATATACCAACCCCGAGATTGTACCACAGTGCAGGAAATGGCAAAGTCTTGACAAAGGCTGATTTTTTTTTCCCTGGGAAAAAATCGCTGTTCTATGTTTTCGATATTTAGTGGTTTCAATATTTACAGCTCAATAAAAAAGCGTTCTCTCTTTTAAGCTTTCGAGCTTATGATATAGACCCAAAAAGACCTCATTATCCTATGCATGCAGTCTAAGAAGTCACTGCTCTTATGCCAAATGCCACTGTTTTTTTTCTGTCTTAGATGCAAAGAGTTCATTTTGGCAAATTTTGCTACACAAAAAATTCCTTTTTGATAACCACTTACAGTACTCCTTTTGAAGGGTACAGATTACTGAGAATGCCATTTGGGATACATTCTGCCCCAAAAAGACCTCATTATCCAATGCACGCAGTCTAAGAAGTCACTGCTCTTATGCCAAATGCCACTGTTTTTTCCTGTCTTAGATGCAAAGAGTTCATTTTGTCAAATTTTGCTAGACAAAAAAATCCTTTTTGCTAATCACTTTCAGTACTCCTTTTGAAGGGTACAGATTATTGAGAATGCCATTTGGGATAAATTCTGCCAGTGAATTCTTCCAGCATGCAATGGAGCAATTTTTTGGGGGTATCTGTGTGCTATTATAGTAGATTATATTCTAGAAGGAGGTAATGATGAAGCCGAGCATAACATAAACCTCAAGAAAGTTCTGGAATGAGCACATGAAGTGAGTCTTAAGCTGAATCGTCAGAAGTGCAAATTCAGGCTAAGGGAACTTACTTATATTGGTCATTTATTTACCAGTTCAGGCTTACGAGCAGATCCTTCCAATCAAACAGCAATTCTTGAGATGCCAGCTCCAGACAATGTTCAAGCCTTATAACATTTTCCTGACATAGTTAACTACCTAGGCAAGTTCATTCCAGACTTGAGCCAACTTTCAGCACCGCTCAGAGAGTTGACATGCAAAGATATACCTTGGTCATAGTCAGAACAACACCAGAGAGCATTTCATGCACTGAAACAGAGAATTACCAGTCCACCAACTCTCAGATACTATGATGTTCACAAATTAGTTACTGTTTGTGATGCTTCAAAGTTTGTTCTTGGTGCAGTCATTTTTCAAGACGGTAGACCAGTAGCCTATGCATCCAGAAATCTAACCCAAATTGAGATGAAGTATGGGCAGATAGAGAAAACTCTTGGCAATTGTGTTTGCATGTTCGAAGTTCCATGGTTATATTTATGTTAGACCTATCCAGATCGAAACAGGTCACCAACCTCTAATCACTATTTTGAGAAAGCCTATGCATACAACTCCTGCTAGATTGAAATGCATGATGTTGAAATTGTAAAAGTATAATTTCAACCTTGTCAACACAAAAGGCAAACGTATTTATCTTTTCTTTATCTTACTGATATTTTATCCAGATCAACCAGAAATACCACTCCATGAAAATGAACAACTTGGTTTTGAGCTTATGGAAGTGAGAAATTTCTCTTCCACACATCTTGACAAGCATAGAAGTCATACAACCTCAGATCCAGTTTTTCAGAAGCTCAATCACTTTATCAGTCAAGGATGGCTTCAAAGCAATCTTGTTTACCTCATGACCTGCAACCTTATTCTTCCTTACAGAGATGAGATTCTGTTTGGCAATTGTAGCATCATGAAAGGTCCTAAAGTGACTGTTCCAACATCCTTGCAACAACAGTATATTACTATCTTGCATCATGGCCATCCAAGGGGCAGATTCTACCAAAAGAATGGCGAGGAAGCTAATATTTTTACCATCTATGTCAAGGGACATTGAGAGAGTACTTTCGGCTTGTTTTGCATGTAATAGTACTAAGCCACATCAGCAGAAAGAATAACTTCAGCTAAACCAAATTACAGAACTACCTTGGTCAGCAGTACCTACAGACATTTTCAAATGGAATGGTCAACATTATTTAGTGTTAGTGTTTGTAGACTCTTATTCTAATTGATTCAAGATTGACCTACTTCCTATTCTAACATCCAGTACTGTCATTACTTAGATGAAGCGTCATTTTTCAGTCCATGGTAGTCTGCAGTTATTTCTGACAATGGCACACAGTTTACAAGCCAACAGTTCAAAAGATTTGCTGAAGTGTGGGATTTTACTCATGTTACAAGCAGCCCTGAGTACCTGCAGTCAAATGGTTTGGAAGAACATTCAGTTCAAAGTGCAAAACAGTTACTACAGAAGTTGAAATGAGACAGTAGCAATGTTTTATTGAACCTCTTGAATCTCAGAAATATTCCTCATGATAAACATCTTGGTTCATCTGCACAGAGACTTCTGTCAAGACAAACCAGAAACACACTACCAATTAGCAGTTATCTATTGGTTCCATGTATTAAGAACAACAGATCAGTGAAAGCTCATCGGTTGAAGAAGCGCTTATTCAGAAGTCCTATTATGATGTCCAGCAAACCTCTCAATCCATTATGAGAATGGGAGATAGTGGGGAAGCAGATATCCAAAGGTTTTGATCGGATTGGTGTCGTGAAAAGTATATGCCCAGAGCTGAGATAATATATTATGGAATCACAAGGAGTAGAGTTTAGGCAGAATGAGAAACAATTAGCCCAAGTGTCCGGGCCTGTATTGCAGTATCAGTCTTGAGAGAAAGACTCTAAATCATAGTACCAGAATGCAAAAGTGACCACCCCCTTTCAATCTATCTTACTGTTTTAAAAATAGTGACTTTCCACTAAACCTTAACTTTTTCGACAGGTAAAACATAAGTTACCTACTTTCACATCTAACTCCTCTAGTGCACACTGCAGTGTTTAGGATAAACCAATTTTTTTCATCTTACCTTAAAGCATTCGTGTGACTAGGACTTGCTTTAAAACATGCTGTAAAACACTAGGAAGTCTTTAACTGATACAAGCACTCAACTCTCCTTATTAATAAGGAGAAAATAATTGTAGGCACTAAACAGCCTATAATTGCAACGTACCTTGCTAAGGTAAAGGAAACAGCTCTTGTACTTTATAAAAAAAAAAATGCACCAAACCAGGCATGTCCAAGGGTTAGCTTCCAGTGATTTCTCCTGTCCACCTGGTGAATCTGGGCATACTGTGGCAATGCAGCAATTGCCTCATGTACACAGACAACCCTCTCCTCCTACCACCCAACACTACAACCTGTGAGAGATGCACTTACATTGCCAAACTGGAAGCAAAGCTCTCTCCACCCAAGATTGTCCTAGACAGTCAAGAGGAGAAGGTTAACACCCACACTACACATCAAGTAACACATAACCCTTCTAAACTCACACCACCAACACCCACACATAGCAACACTAAACCCTCATATGTGGAGGCCCTTAACAGTAACCTGCCCAAGCAACAAGGACCTCTGTAGCTGAAACGCAAACAAACACCAATCACAACCAAAGCGTCACATAGCTCACAACACCAGTGTACCACCCAACAACATCCCCTAAGGCAAGACGACGTACCCAACACTTTAGACATGGTGACTCTATAGTCAGGCACACTGATGTCCCACTCACCAGGCTGAACAAGGAGAAAATTACAGTCAGCTGCCTGTTGGGTGCCATGATCCACCACATAACGTATGCACTCAAGTCACTCCACAACAAGTACAAATATTACTCTGCCATTGTCCATGGTGGAGTGAATGACTTGAGACATACCTCCCTGGACTACATGAAAAGAGACATGGAAGAGCTCTTGGATCATGTGGCCCTGGCAGGTATGACCCTAGCCCTGAGTAGCATCCTGCCTTCACCCAGAATGATACCACAGTATAAGGACAAAATAATTGACTTCAACAATTGGCTAAGCTTCTGGTGTCATTCAAAGGGGATCCAGTGTCTGTCTGCCTGGGACAACATGATCAACAGATCATGATGCTTTGCCAGAGATGGTCTGCACCTGTCGCCCCTGGGATTCAGGTTACTGACTAAGGCTCTTGCCACCCCTATAGTGCCATTTTTAGGCAAAGTTCAAAGGACAAAACCACCACCGTAACAGGTACAAGCATGCAAAATCTGAAGGTAATGCTATTCAATGCTAGAAGTCTAAACCTCAAAATGCACATACAGCTACTTTATGTCCATTATATGAACTGTTTTCTGTTAAAATATATTGGGTATATTCAAGATGAGTTTACTATTAAAAATGGTCATTGCCACATTAAAGAGTACTGTCGCTTGCCAGGTCAGGAAGAAACAGGCGAACATTGTGGGTTCTTATTCAAGCAGCTTTATTATATACAAACACAACATAAACAAAGCTAAGTAACTTTAACTTATAAACAAACTAGCTATGATGCACATAGGTTCATAGCTGCATAAGTGTGTACTAGGCTAATGGCCCTGGGGCCTTTACAAGCCTAGCCCATAGGATTACATTGGCATCGTGCCACCCAACCTTAGTTCCCAGTGCCTCTGTCTAGTAAAGCCACTGGAGTGATCCCTGGGGTGAATTTTCTATTTTCCATCCACTCATCAAGTTTTCTCTTGAAGAGGATCAGTGAAGTGCTCATTCAAAAGGGATTCAGTATCTGTCTGCCTGGGATGACATGATCAACAAACCACAATGCTTTGCCAGAAATGGTCTGCACCTGTCATCCCTGAGATTCAGGTTACTGGCTAAAGCTCTTGCCACCCCTATAGTGCCCTTTTTAGGCAAGGTTCAAAGGACAAAACCACCACCATAACAGATACAAGCATATAAAATCTGAAGATAATGCTACTCAATGCTAGAAGTCTAAACCTCAAAATGCATTCTCTCGAGGCACTCCTAAAAATGGAGAACATCGATATCTGTGCAGTAACTGAGACCAGGTTCAAGGCTCCAGAGAGCACCCCTGCAATACCAGGCTACAACTCTTACCACACTTTTCGGCCACCAAACCAAGACTGAAACACTAAAGGTGGAGCAGTGTCCATATTCACCAAGGATATTCACATCTCCAGGCTAGTTGCCCAACACAAGGCATCTGAAATTCTCCAGGTGCAACTAACACTAGTAAGACTACAATCCAAATTGTAGCTTGCTACAGATCCCCCACCATGCCCTATGATTCTCACTCCACCTTTCTAAGCATACTGGAAAATATTAAGATAAAAGCAAACACCCTAATACTGGGTGATTTCAACTACCCTGCCATTAACTGGGAAAACTACTCATGTACCAACACCTTTGCCAATGGTTCTTGAAATTCATAAATTCCAATGCCCTGAATCAACTAATCCTTAGTCCCAAAAGGGGCTCCAATATCTTAGACCTGTTCATTAACAACATGGGAAATCGATGCTCCACACCTATGGTCACCCCCCCCCCCCGTTGGTCATGTCTGACCATAAGCTAATCACCCTTGACATCCACATCTCACCCCCACTCCCCATTAAGGAAACCTCCATAAAATACTTCTCCAAAGCCAACTTCATGCTACTCAAGTCAGAAGTGACAAACTTCATGACACCCATGCAGACGGCAACTGAAAGTTTGACTGCTGAATCCTACACTAAATACAAGCACATCCGCTCATGCATGAATCATGCCATTCCCAATAGAACCAAGACGCTCTCCTCCAAATAAATTAAGCCAATCTGGTGGTCTCTTGCCATAAACAAACTTTACAACAAAAGGAAGAAACTGTTGCAGAAAAGAGGAAAATCCCAGGATGCAAATAACTCCCTTACCAGACTCAGTAAGAGGTTGAGATCCCTCATAAAATCCTCCAAAGCTAATTATGAAAAAAAAATTGCCAAAGATTCCAAAGACAACCACAAGGCATTCTATAGCTATGTCAAGAATCTAAATGGCAGTGCTCGGATCTGCTCTGAGCTACAACAGAATGGCATTAAATATACTGATCCCAAGGATATTGCCAATACCCTGGCAGATCGATTCAGTGCAGACTTCACCCCCTCTCACCCCCTAAAAGGCCCATCTCAATATCGAAAGATTGCCAAATTCTGATAATAACGGCCACACAGGTAAAAAACGCACTTTCCGAAGCTAAGAAAACAGTATCCATGGGATCAGACGACATGCCAGGCTGTGTACTACATGGACTACAAAAAGAACTGGCACCTCACCTAAGTGTCATGTTTAATCATAGCCTCATCTCAGCCTTCATCCCCACTGAGTGGTGCACAGCTACATTATCCCACTCCACAAGTGGGGATCCACCTTGTATCCCGGGAACTATCACCCCATCAGTCTGATGAGCCTGATCTGCAAGGCTATGGAATGTATTATCATGGAACTTATAAACAAAGATATTGGCAACCTTCAAACACTGTAACCCATGCAGTTTGGGTTCGTGAAGGCCAATCTTGCCTCCTGAACCTGATTGACTTCTTCAAATCAGTCTCCAGAGCCATGGGCAAGGGTAAGGTGGTCCACACAACCTATCTCGACCTCGCCAAGGCCTTCAACACCATCCCCCACTCTGGAATCATAGATAAACTTACTAAGCTGGGCATTAATCCCTACATCACTTAATGGGTTCCCAACTGGCTTACTGACAGAACCCATACTGTAAAAGCAGCTGACTCCAAATCCAGCTCCAGACAAGTGACAAGTGGAGTACCTCAGGGTTCAGTCCTGGGACCGCTCATGTTTAACATCTACTTCTCTGAAGTACAGGCCAACACTAAGGGACTTTGGCTAACAACTGCAAACTGGAAGCCATTACTGAATTCCCAAATGATGTGTATATTCTACAAAAGGGCCTTACAGAAATAGATGCTTGGTGCCAGAGCCATGAGCTCAAGCTCAATGCCAAGAAATGTATAGTTATCCCCTTTGGGAAAAAAACATGTACCCGTGAATTACCACATAGGTGGCAGTACACTAAACACTGAAAGTCTGATAAGAGACTTAGGGACACTGGTGGACAGTGGTCTCACCTTCGATAACCACATTGCCACAACAGTAAGAAAATCCTTCTATGTGGCATACCTCATCACTAAGGGCTTTCATCCAGAAAAAAGGAGGTCATTGTCCCACTGTACTCATCCCTCATTAGATCCATTATAGAATACAATGCCCCGTTTGGTATGTACCTCTCAAGACATCTGCAACAACTGGAAAGGCTGCAGAAATACCTCACTAAAAGAATCACAGGCCTAAAGCAGATGCCCTATGCTGACCATCTAAAAAAAGTCACCTATACTCTGTCTCATATCCTGTACTCAGAGGTGATCTTTGCTTTACATACAAGGCTATGTCAAACCCAGAGCTGTTGGATATGTTACACTTAAAGAAATCCCAATCCCTCAAAAACACACACTCCAGGGATCTAAACCTTGTCATCACAATGAAAAAAACATGCTGGGATAGGTTCCTGACCCAGAGACTCCCCAGACTTTGGAATAGACTGCCCGTACATGTCAAGCAGAGTGCCTCTTTGGCCTTCTTTAAAAGGAACCTTGATGACTGGATGGGAGATAGGAAATTCACCCTGTGGGTCACGTCAGTCGCCCTGGTAGACAGAAGTCCAGGGAAGTAAATACTGTGGGAAGAAATATCCAGGGAATTGTTATGGCTATGCTTGTATAGGCCCTATGGCCAATAGCCTAGTACCAACCTATGAATCTATGAACCTATAATCTCAGAGTGAGTTATGCAGCGTTCCATTTCCGAAGGACGTTCCAGTAAATATGCTTATTCCTGAGAAGACACCAGAAACTCCAGAATCTGTTTGTTCACCAATGACTGTCCCTGTTACCAAACCCAGTTATAATTGCTATATCACTAGATCAGATAACATTTTCAGACCATGTTCCACATATATGGCAACTTGGACATAAGGACATAAGTATTGTGTTTGTTTCTTAGTGCCTATATAATTGCATGTCTTATTCAAATGTCATTTTACTGTGGGCAATTCATTAAAGAGGGAGGATGTAGCTCATTATGTTTATATACCTTTAAGAAGCTTTCCATGGGCTTGCACATGTGTATAAATACTGAGCACATGCACGTCTGACTGCCATTTTGTAGTAAGCTGTTGAGATGTAAGCATGTATGTTTGTGTAGACTGTCAGTTAATCAGTTCATTTATATTTTGTACTGCTGCAATCCATGCTGATGTGGTTCTGTGTAATAAAGCATACCCCATCTGCTCATCCTCAATTGTAAACAAAGATGAGGGGCAACATGTATCAATAAATTATATAAAAAAAGAAATAAAAATTATTATAAGAGGTATCACTCTGCCTGCCTTAAGTATCTCTAATAAAAATCTCTAAACTGAATTTAAACTTAAATAGCCACTGAAACTAAAAGTAGCAGCAAGTCTTTCTTTAACTATTTCAGCTAGAAACTAACAGCTAACAATTAGGAGTTAGTCTGTGATATTTCCTGCAGTGACTGAAAGGAAATTACTAACAAATTAGATGATACAGTTAGAGCATATTAGCAGACTGGCGTTCCGCTCTGGTGACCCCTAACCGGGAAAAGCCGAAAGAAGAAGAACAACATTTAGAGCATCTTTTATTCTATCTCCAATTATAACTATTCCACTGTTTCCATTAGTCCCAGCCTCTTTCGTTTAACTACTGTGGATGACATCCTATCAGAACTCTAAAAAACCTGAGGTATCCTATTTATCAATACCAAATATGGCTTAATTGACCCCTTTTTAAATTCTTTAATCTAATATTCTCTGTTGCTTATATCCCTTAAGTCTGGAATACAGCCATTATAATGTTACCAAAGGGTGGCCCAGCTATAGACCCTGGTAACTATAGACATATTAGCTAGTTTTACCAGTTATGTAAAACTATGGAATGTATTACCTCAGACCTCATTAAGTTGTCCATTTAAAATCACTTTTCCAAGGACCCCATCAATTCATTTTGTCAAAGGCAGGTCTTACCTCTTTAATTGCAAAAAGTCACCAAAGCAGTGAATAGTGGTTACACAGTACATACATTATATCTTGACCTGGCCAAAATCTTTGACACTGTTCTGCATTCAGGTATTACACACAGACATGTAAATCTGAATATAAATCCCTATTTTGTTTGGTGGTTAGCTAACTAGTTGTCTGACATAACTCAAGTTAACAGTACCATACCACTGTGCTCAGTGTTGGGCCTTCTTATAGGTTCATAGATAGGTACTAGGCTATTGGCACTAGGTCCTATATAAGCCTAGCCAAAAATGCACCCTGGCTCTCACCACACAAGAAAATTATTTTCCTGTGCCCCTGTCAAGCAGAGCCACAGAAGTGATCCCTGGGGTGAATTTCCTATTTCCCATCCAGTCATCAAGATTTTTCTTGAAGAGTGCTAATGTGGAGCTTTGTTTGACATAGATAGGTAGTCTGTTCCAGAGTATGGAAAGTCTCTCCGACAGGAATCTATCCCTCCAGCATGTTCTCTTTATTGTGGTGACAAGGTTTAGGTCCCTAGACCGAGTAGCTCGGAGGGATTGATATTTCGTTAAGTGGAGCATGTCCAACAGCTCTGGGTTTGACATAGCTTTGTATGTTAGGCAGAGATCTCCTCTGAGTAGGCAATATGCAACTGTGTAAAGCTGGAGTTTTTGGAGACGGTCTGCGTAGGGCATCTGTTTGAGGCCAGTAATCCTCTTTGAGAGGTATTTCTGTGGCCTTTCCAGTTGCTGTAGATGTCATGTGAGGTACATACCAAAAGGGGCATTATACTCTATAGTGGGTCTAATGAGTGATTAGTAGAGGGGAACAATGACCTCTTTTTTCTGGATGAGAAAACTTTTGTGATGAGCTGAGCCACATAGAAGGATTTCCTGACCACTGTGTTGATGTGATTATCAAAGGAGAGACTACTGTCCACCTGTGTCTCAAGGTCTCTTATCACATTTTCAGCATTAAGTAGACTACCAGCTATGTGGTAGTTCATGTGCACAGAGTTTTTACCAAAGGGGATGACAATACACTTTTTGGCATTGAGCTTCAGGCCATGGCTTTGACATCAGGCATCTGTCTCAGTGAGGCCCTTTTGTAGTATGTCCACATCATTAGGAGTTTCAATTATGGCTACTAGTTTGCAGTCATCTGTAAACTTTTTTCGCCAAAGACCTTCTGTGTTAACCTGTACTTCAGAGAAGTAGATACCAAACAGGAGAGGACCCAGGAATGAACCGTGTGGTACTCCACTTTTCACTTGTCTGAAGTCAGATTTGGAATCTGCTACTTTCACAGTGTGGGTTCTGCCCATGAGCCAGTTGGCAACCCATCTTGTGACATAGGGATTTATACCTAGTTTAGTGAGCTTATCTATAATTCCAGAGTGGGGGATGGTGTCAAAAGCCTTGGCGGGATCTAGATAAGCTGTGTGAACCACCTTACCCTCATCTATGGCTTTGGTGACTGCTTCAAAGAAGTCAATCAGGTTTACAAGACATGATCTGCCTTTTACAAATCCAAACTGGATAGGGTCCAGAGTTTGGAGAGTACCAATGTCTTTGTTTATGAGTTCCATGATGATACGTTCCATGGCCTTGCAGACCAGGCTCGTCATGCTAATGGGGTGGTAGTTGCCAGGATCCGTCATGGCTCCCCCTTTGTGGAGTGGGATAACCATCATGATGCGCCATTCAGTGGGCATAAAGCCGGAGGTGAAGATATAATTGAACATGGTACTTAGGTAGGGTGCCAGTTCATTCAGTAGTTTGTGTAGAACACAGTCTGGGATATTGTCAGGTCCCATGGATGCTGTATTCTTGGCTTTGGAGAGTGTGTTTTTTACCTGTGCAGCCGTGATTACAGGAACTTTGCATTCTTCCGGTATAGAGATGGGCCCTCTAGGGGGTGAGAGGGGGTAAAGTTAACACTTAACCTATCTGCCAGGATGTTGGCAATATCAGTTGGTTCTGTATATTTAGTGCCATTGTGCTGTAACTCAGAGCAGTTCTGAGTGTTGCCATTGAGATTCTTGACATAGCTGTAGAATGCTTTGTGGTTGTCTTTAGAGTCAGTGGCTATTTTGTTTTTGTAACTAGCTTTGGAGGATTTTATGAGGGATCTCAGCTTCTTACTGAGGTTGACCAGGGAGTTCCTCCAGTCATGGGATTTTACTCTTTTTTGCAACAGTTTCTTTCTTCTGTTGTAGAGTTTGTTTATGGCAGAGGACCACCAGATTGGCTTCCTTTTTTTGGAGGATAGCATCTTGGTTCTATTAGGGATAGCATGATCCATACACTTGTGTAAGTGCTTATAAAGTGCATTTGTGTAGGATTCAGCAGTCATACCTCTATTGTCCGTCTGCATGGGTGTCATGAAGTTTGCCACTTCTGTATTAAGAAGTGTGAAGTTGACTTTGGAGAAGTTTTTTACGGTGGTTTCTGTACCTGGGGTGGGGGCGGGATGTGGATGTCTTGGCTGATTAGCTTGTGGTTGGATCTGACCAACGAGGAATTGACCTCTGGTGCAGAACACTGGTTGCCCATGTTGGAAATGACCAGGTCTAGGATATTGCTGCCCCTGGTGGGGGTGTGAATAAGTTGATCCAAGGCATTGGAATTTATGAATTCCAGAAAACGTTGAGCAAATGAGTTGGTACATGAGTAGTTTTCCCAGTTAATGGTGGGGTAGTTGAAATCACCCATTATTAGGGTGTTGGGTTGTACCCTAACACTTTCCAGTGTATCAAGAAATGAGGAGTGGGAATCCTGGGGCATGGTGGGGGGTCTGTAATAAGCTACAATTTGGATTGCGGTCTTGCCCAGAGTTAGTTGTACTTGGATAATCTCGGTTGCATTATGCTGTGCAACTAGCCTGGAGGTGTGGGTATCCTTAATGAATATGGACACCCCTCCACCTTTGGTGCTTCGTTCTGGGTTAGGTGGCCGAAAGGTGTGGTATGAATTATAGCCTGGTAATGCAGGGGTGCTCTCTGGAGCTTTGAACCAGGTCTCTGTCACTGCACAAATGTCGATGTTCTCCATTTTAATGAGTGCCTCGAGTGAGAGCATTTTGAGGTTTAGAATTTTTGCATTGACTAGCATTGCCCTCAGATTTTGCTTGCTTGTACATGTTATGGGGGTGAATTTGTCATTTGAACCTTGCCTAAAAAAGGGGTGGCAAGAGCCTTAGCCAGTATCCAGAATCCCAAGAGCGACAGGTGTAGGCCATCTCTGGCAAAGCATCGTGGTCTGTTGATCATGTCATCCCAGGCAGACAAATACTGGATCCCCTTAGAATGACACCAGAAGCTTAGCCAATTGTTGAAGTCAATCATTTTGTCCTTATACTGTGGTATCATTCTGGGTGATGGCAGGATGCTACTCAGGGCTAGGGTCATACCTGCCTGGGCTACAAGATTGGAGAGTTTCTCCATGTCTCTTTTCATGTAGTCCAGGGAGGTATATCTCAGGTCATTCACACCAACATGGACAGTGACAGTGTCATACATGTACTTGTTGTGGAGTGACCTGAGTGCGTGCATTATGTGGTGGATCCTGGCACCTGACAGGCAGCTGACAGTAACTTTCTCCTTGTTTAGCCTGGTGAATAGAACATCAGTGTGCCTGACTATAGAGTCACCTATGACTAGAGGGCTGAGTTCGTTCTTATACCTTATGGGCTGTGGTTGAGTGGCACACTGTGTTTGTGGGTTATGTGTCATTTGGGTTGTGTTTGGGGGTGTAGTTTGCTTGCGTTTCTGCTTTGGAGGTCCCTGATGCTTGGGCAGGTTTTTATTGAGAGCCTCCGCAAATGTAGGTGTGTGTTTTGTGTTTCTATGTGTGTGTTTTGGTGGTGTAGGTTTTGAGGGACTATGTGATGAGTGTGGTGTGGTGCAAGTGTTTACCTTCTCCTCTTGACTGTCTAGTCCAGTCTTGGGTGAAGAGAGCTTTGCTTCCAGTTTAGCTATATAAGTGCATCTCTCACAGGTTGTAGTGTTGAGTGGTAGGAGGAGAGGGTTGTCTGTGTACATGAGGCAATTGCTGCATTGCCCCAAGATGCCCAGATTCATCAGGTAGACAGGAGAAATCACTGGGAGCTGACCCTTAGACATGCCTGGATAAGTGCTTATTTATTAAGTACTAAAAACTGCTTTCCTCTAGACAAGTGAGGAAAGTTGAGCGCTGTAGTAATTTGCAGCTTATTTAGTGCTTACGAGTTCTGAACAAGTGTTGAGTTCAAAGAAACAGATTTGAGTGCTGAAACTAGAAAACTGGTTAGTTCTAAGAAAAAAAATTAAGCTAGAAGGCTTCCCTCCAACACAGAAAGGATTGGGGGCTGAGAAGCCTACAAACAGTCTAGACCACTTATAGGAAAGGCAGGAAACAAGCATATTTTTTTTTCTTTCCCAGATGCTCTCTTTGTACACAGTAGGAGTGCCTGAAATCAGAATATGATCTCACTGCACTCAGTTGAGTGAGCAAATGAGATGGGCCCAGAAGGAGTATCCAAACACAAATTTACAAGAGGGGCAGGCAGTTTCAAAGCCAGCAAGATTAACACCAAAATAGAAGCAGGAAAGGTGGGTGGGAAACTAACTGAAAAAACAGAGTCAAACTTTCCAGTTCAGTTAATATTCAGTGCAACACAAATAAATCAATTAAAATGCTGTATTATTTGAATAAAGTGCAGATAAAAGGTACTTAAGTTCTCTTATACGTCCAGTTGAATACAGCTAGTTCTTTGCCGACCAAAGCTGAGGTTTTTAAGCTTGACATGTATTTCTCAGTCCTTTGGGCCAACTCTGCTAGCCTACAGTTGGCTAAGATTGCAGATAACTGTAAAATGGGTGTTGTTCATCAAGCTTCCACTTACTCACAATTACTCCAAAATGAGCTGACTATGTTAAAAATATTTGTAAGGACAGCGGCCTCAAATTAATTTAAAATAATGTTGTATACTTCATTTTTGTAAACAAAACATTTCCACATCATATCATATAGGTGACACATCCATCTAATCAGACACTGTCATAAGAGGTCTAGGCACAATTTGATATGTTTTATCTTGTGATCATCATGCCTCTGCAGTTTTTCAGGAAGCATTCTGTTCTACTCATCTAATTTCCAAAGACATCATTCTAGATCCCAAGAAGCCTTCATTTCCATTTAATCATATCTCATCAGACCCTTCATTGTATATAATCCTTTTTGGAATGCATTTGTAAGAATAAATCAATCAACTTAAGATGCCGCTGAAAATCCTAAATACATATTTATTGGCCTCAAGAAACTCAGTTATCCATGCAGACTGGCAGCCTTCTTTCCATACTTAGTGTCTTATAAACCCCTCTGTAGCGATTACAGTCTAGCCTTTTAATTCTTGAAAGATGTGTCTTTTTATTCTTTCACAGAACAAATGGATTCTCAAATACCAGTTTAAAGAAACTAAGCATTTAACTGTGCAGGCATAATGGTTAGTATGGATTTATGAAATCTTCACAAGCAGACAAATAAACAAATTATGATAGATTATTATGTTAATGTATCCCCACTTCTGGAATGCCTTTCCACTAGGCCAAGTAGAGGGTTAGCTTGGCACCATCAGGGTAAACCTACAGTAGATGACTGGATGGGGAGCCTCAAAGATTTCCCCATTCTATCCTTTGTTGCCCTCCTTGAGCTGGATGGAACTTCTGAATGGTTTATTGGCTAGGATTGTAATGCTCATGCCTGATACTTGCTTAAGAAAATGGAGGCCATTTTAATATCAACAGATGTATATGTTGTTGCAAGACTATTAACAAAACAAAAAAAATACTAGGAAAAAAGCTACAAGAATTTGGTAACGAATGATCACAATTAAAATTTAATGAAACATTTGTTATTTACATAGATCTTATCCCAAAGTAAATTAGCAGACAAATAGGAAATCTCATAGCCACTAAAACATCCATTAAACAAAACATTGGACTATTATCCATACCTGTGCTATAATGTATTGCTGCAGAGCAATCCAGCCTTTTCAAGACAGAGGAGGAACTAATCACTTAAGTGCACTATGGTAACTAGCCATTCCTTGATTACATCATGAACTCTGTCAGACTGAGCTATAATAGGGATCATAGAGGAAATTCAATTTGGAATTGTCACTATTAAGAATTCCTAACCTCAGATATTAAAATTGCACATTATTCATTAAGCAGTCCATTCAGACTGTTAAGTATCCTTGCACTATGTCATTCAAATAAAACATTGATAATGGTAACATTACTATTTTAGATCTTCTGTATTGCTGAGGGATTATACCAACTAATATGCATTCAGATCCGTAGTAGCTGTCTGGTGAGCTATTAACTTTAGAAGGATAATAAAAGTAAAATTTACAGAATGCATCTATATACATCAGTGTGAGAACATAATTTAAAATTGCATCCAAAATCACGTTACAAGATAAATATAGAGACCAGCATACAAATGAATATACTGATTCTAAATATTACAGATTAGTTACTACTGCCACAGCTTTAAGCAGGGCACAGTTGGATTCATTTTCAATTGACTCCATTTCTGCTACAGTGGAATCAAACAAACTTAAGACTACACTCTTCTATTTCTCTCTGCATTTTCCTTCAAGTAGTGACAGGAGAGAGAAAAGGTTTGAGAGAGAGTAGAACATCTGTCTTTGCTGCTTTGAAAACTGGTAAAAACACCTTGTCATATAAACAGCAGGCAGCAACCAAATGCCCCACTCTAGAACCAACAGCTTTAAAAAGCTGTTAGACACTTCATTTTGCCACACAAAGTGCATGTAAGTGTATCAGAGTGACGTTCTAACAGTTTTTAAACCCTGTTTTACCTTCTTCCTCTGTTCTTTGTCAGACATCACTGTCAGATGTTAGTTCCTGGTACAACACCCAATCATAATAGCGTTTTCCAATTTCCAAGTGTGATAGATCACATCACTTCTTGCTCTGTTTACTACAATCATATTATGCATAATTTCTGTAATGAGGTTTATTTGGAAAAGGAAGAAATAATAGGATCTCCCAAGAAGATTACCTCATTACAAATTCACAGACTTTCAAAAGATCTAGAGAAACTTAGCCATTACAGTGAGATGAAATTTAACAGGTGGCATTTGCTTTCAACACTAAAAAAATCCCAGGCCTAGAAGGAATATCAGTAGATTTTGTAAAATACATTAAGAAGGAGTTAAGCATATGTCTACTCTTATTATTCAGTGAAATTATTGTTGCTGGGGAATTTTCAGACATTGAAGGTAGCTGTTGTTTCATGTTGTCACAAAGAGGGGAAACTGCTTTCTCTAAAATATACATGCCTATTTTTCTACTCAGAATTTGTGACCAAATTCTTTTATTCAGCCAGAATGGTAAGGTGGTTTCTAAAAAATCTTGCCCCAAAAGTGAACAAAGTTAACAAAACAAGAGTTTATCAAACAACATAAATGGAGAGGGGCAGATCAGCTAAGAATATTTTCATTATTTAAAGACTAGATAACAGGTCATCCCATATATTATTTGCTGACTTTTGTAAAGCATGTGATTCCTTGAAAGTTAATTTTCTGTTTGTGGCATTGATTTGTTTTGGCATTAAAAGGATTTTGTAAGGTATTGTAGAAGTTCTTATCAATCTTTTCTGGCATGGATTGTGCATTGTGTGTACTCATCAGGAGCATCTGCCTTGGATGCCCCTTATCCATTTTTCTTTGCATGTGATCTGCTGAGATAAATGATCCAGTAACTAGGGCGTTCCCTTAATGTGAAATGTACAGCTAAACTCAGTGTCATTTGCTCATGATGTCTTGGTTTTGTTGCGTAATCTTATGGAAATCATTGCTGAGATCCCTAAGGTTGTTGATCTATTTGGGAACATGAAAGGGCTTCCAAATAACAAGAAGACTACACTTTTCCCATAAACATGTACTGTGAAGACCACAGAGCTGTTTCAAGGACTGTACTATTCAAGTATGTGTATGGCCTATCTAGAAATTATTTTAGGTTCATTGTATACAGACATTATATTTAAAAAATAGTCTATCTATCTATCTATCTATCTATCTATCTATCTATCTATCTATCTATCATCTATCTATCTATCTATCTATCTATCTATCTATCTATCAATCTAAATATCTATCTATATGTATGTATATATGTTGTTCATTTTCTTTTCTGATAGATATCTTTAATTATAGGTTTGGCATAGTCTCACATTTATATCATAGAATAATTAATTACATTATATTTGTAATTTGGAGACATCTTGACTTGCTCAGAGATAACTGACAGCTACCACTGGCCAAGTAGGATTATGTTTCACTGACTTAGTACAGTGTGCAACTGTCCAATTTTCTCAAGTCCAGGTGCAGTTCCTATTCATCTTTTGAGCTTCAGAAATGTTAGCTATGTTGTCCATGAAACAGGTAAAAATAGTCACATGGAAGAATGGTTTCAGACCCCGGAGGATATGATTAGAGCATTAAGTTATCCATCTCCAGGATTCACAGAGGAGTTTAAAAACTTACATAGAATTTGTAGCAATCTAATGCACAAAACAGATTTGTGTACCCTAACATGGTCAGAATGGTTATTTTAAAATATATTATTCTGAGGAGATGTTGTTAATATTAAGAAATACTCTAAAACTTCAGATGAAGAAACACCCTTAAATGCTGTCATTATTTTCCTCTGAGTATGAGTCGGAGTATGAGTCCACCAGAAGTGTGACTCATATACATTCATGTAGTACATATGAGCTGTAATGGCATACCTTGGGTATGGTACCTGATGTTTGCACAGAAACCACAATTTAATTTAGAGTACCACAGTCTCTTGGGAAGGGACATCTGGCAATTTTATCACCAGCAGTAACTGGCATACACACTTTACATCCATTAAGCAGTTCAAACAACTTCCGGTATTGAATAAAAAATAAAGTAAAGTAAAATCCACTGCTCAGCAAGCAAACACTGTAGTTCCGTGAGGTAGATATAATGTAAGTCACAAAGGAAGCAGAGTACAGCAGAAGTAAGAACAAAACTCCAAATTTAATTCCAAGAATGTGCACTTATAACATACGGATGAGCGCTTTCACCATTACAGCTTCTTCAGATCCTTGCATAAAAGTCACAGTAGACCTCCCCTTATATAAGCAGCTCAATTAATCAATTAAAACAATTTAAACAATTAAAAGCAATGCTGGAGAATTTAAAGAACTCTCCCATATATAAACACGTTAATATAAAGTAAGACAAAAATATATAAAACTTGCATAGTGACCTAAAAACATGTAAATAAACATTCTGATAAGTTAATATTGATAAAATACATAATCAAGAACATATACAAATAAATGATAGCTCATTTTATGTGCCTGCGTTGTCTCAGCTTAGGTTTTATAGAAGCTCTATCATTCAACCTATGCCCCCTATCAGCTTTCAAATGAATGATCCAGTCAGTCTCCTTAGATTCAGTAAGATTCATAATATTAGCACCCCTCTTATTCACAACAATTATCTCTAGGACCCGGAACAAGAAAGTATGATCATTATCATTGGTAGTTATATGCTTTGCTAAGGCATTGTGTAAAGTGCCCTTTCTTATGTGGTAAATATGCTCTCTCATTCTATCCCTTAACGGCCGGTTAGTTTTACCAACATAGAAACTCGGGCATGCCTGACAAGTAGCTAAATACACCACATTAGGTGCCATACAATATGCATCTGCCTTGATGGAGAAAATGGTGTCTAAATCCGGGTGTATAAACACCTCACTGCTATCAATGAATGAACAGAAGTTGCAGTGACCACAGGGTTTAGTGTGACCAGTGTTCTTCATAATCCTATCATATCAGGGGTGACAAAGCAATCGCTTTAGGTTGCTCTTATTCCGAAATAGGAAACTTGGTGTCTCCCCCACAATGCATTTCAAGTCATCATCAACCAGGAGAATATCCCAATGTTTGCTAATAATTTCCTTTAACTGATATTGATCAGAAGTATACAGAGTAGAAAATTTAATAGATCTATTTAACATATGATCTCCAACGGTTTGATCTTGGACCCTGGGTCCAAAGTATGGTGCACCTGAAGTGGTGCGTGACATGTATGCTTCCTCCATGTATGATATAATCTCATTATCCTTGTATCCCCGGGTCAGTAATCTATATCTCATATTGTCAAATTCTGAGATAAATCCTTGTTCATTGGGGTTCAATCTCGAGGCTCTAATGGCCTGTCCTTTTATTATATTCTTAAAAACAAATTGTGGGTGCATACTAGACCTTAATAACAAGGAATTGCAGTAACATGCCTTGGGATGTACAATATGAATAACATCCACAGAGTCCTTGCAATTGTCTGTGGTAGTCCCAGCGACAGGTGGTATTTCTTCCAAAATACATGCATCATTACTGATGGTGACCCCCCCAGTACAAACTTGGGCAGAGTCCATCTCCACAGGAGTAATGCTGTTATGTCCATTCAATTCAACACCCACATTCATGTTGTTTGTCACACTAGTACTTGTAACATCGTTGATAAAATTAAAGTGTGTAGATTCCTTTACTTTCCTAGGAGTCATGGGGGTAGAAGGATCTCTATGCATCTGAGACATTGTAGAGGAATCCTGCCCTGTTCTGGGCCATGAGAATACATTGCCCAATTTAAAATCATTAATATCCCTGGTGGCTTTGTGTTTTTTCTGCTTTCTTTCATACGCTAGCACACAATCTAGCAAGTTCTCAAACAATGGTGCAACCACCTTATCCGAAAAGTTACTAAACAGCTCCTGCTGTTTGCTCTTAATATTATCTGTTAACCTAACCTCCTCAGGGAGGAAAAAGTCAATTAGTAGTTGCAAATACTTGCGACTCACCTCAATGTTCAGGCATTGCCATTTCGCGAGTAAATCTGGATGTTCCTTGCCTTGATTTGAACTGTCAGTGCATCTCTGTTTTTTGAGTCTACGCCGACCTCCGATGATGTCATGACACCGACCTTGAATTCAGAAAGACTACATGCGGTTTTGGATAGCATGGAGAAGGATTTCATGAGGCTCAAACACTTACAAACACAGCGGATACACTTCCAGTTCTGCCTCGAACAACATATTATTCTGCAAGGTTTAAGGGTTCTTAATATGCCAAATCAAGGCAAGGAACATCCAGATTTACTCGCAAAATGGCAATGCCTGAACATTGAGGTGAGTCGCAAGTATTTGCAACTACTAATTGACTTTTTCCTCCATGAGGAGGTTAGGTTAACAGATAATATTAAGCGCAAACAGCAGGAGCTGTTTAGTAACTTTTCGGATAAGGTGGTTGCACCATTGTTTGAGAACTTGCTAGATTGTGTGCTAGTGTATGAAAGAAAACTTTTACAGCAGAAAAAACACAAAGCCACCAGGGATATTAATGATTTTAAATTGGGCAATGTATTCTTATGGCCCGCAACAGGGCAAGATTCCTCTACAACGTCTCAGATGCATAGAGATCCTTCTACACCCATGCCTCCTAGGAAAGTAAAGGAATCTACACACTTTAATTTTATCAACGATGTTACAAGTAATAATGTAACAAATGACATGAATGTGGGTGCTGAATTGAATGGACATAACAGCATTACTCCTGTGGAGATGGACTCTGCCCAAGTTTGTACTGGGGGGGTCACCATCAGTAATGATGCATGTATTTTGGAAGAAATACCACCTGTCACTGGGACTACCACAGACAATTGCAAGGACTCTGTGGATGTTATTCATATTGTACATCCCAGTACATGTACTAGAAACAACTTATATCCTGAAGTACATGTGGTTAAGAATAGACCTGTTTCTACAAAAGAAGGATCAGAGCCTGTTGTTAAACCTAAGAAAACTACTACTTTGACTGATTCCAGCAAGCTCTCAAGTTTGGATTTGACTTTTCCTCTGCCAGTGTGCATGGAGAAAGGTCCTCGCAGACCTCGCTCCATGAGCAGGGGCAGACAGAAGAGGAAATTATCAGGGATTTTATGCCCCATCAGACTTTAAAGAGAATGTGGAACAACAAGCGTTAATTTATAATTTGTCCCACATTACTCTAACAGATGATGATACCAGTTTATTAAACAAAGGTTTGAATTTTATTCCTAAAAGCCAGAGCAAATTGACTGATACAATGGTGGATTTAAAACTTTTTTGTAGGAATGTAATGCTTAGATTCATTTATAATGATTCTGAAAAAGAATCAGCACAGAGCAGGAAGTTTGCTTTTAAGAATTTAAGTGATTTTGTACCAACTCACCACCCAATAGTTAACAGAGGAGGAATTGTATAGTTACTATAATACTCAACTGGGACCCCAAAAACAGAAGAGGCGGGATAACTTAAGCTTTCGGGAACGTCAGTGTCTGAGGAAATTGCAGAATGATCCTACCATTATAATTAGACCAGCTGATAAAGGTGGGAAAGTTGTAGTATTAGATATGTCATTTTATATGAAGGCTATGCCCTCCATGTTACAGGACAGGTTCTATGAACCTACTTCCATGGAACAGGTTCACTCTGTTGTCAGATATATTCATGACATGCTTTATAATATTCTTAGAAGTAATTTAATAAATAAGGAGCTATATGGATACCTTATGATTTATACACCCACCATACCGATTATACAAGGTCTCCCCAAGGTACACAAAAATATGAAGAACCCACCCATGAGACCCATAGTTT
Source organism: Protopterus annectens (assembly GCF_019279795.1). Classification (NCBI taxonomy): domain Eukaryota; kingdom Metazoa; phylum Chordata; order Ceratodontiformes; family Protopteridae; genus Protopterus; species Protopterus annectens. The sequence goes on from NC_056733.1 coordinate 434,552,138, forward strand.
CTGGCCGTGGTTGGGTAACTGAACACCTTTCAGTTTTTGTGGAGAAACATCTGAGATGTGTATTGAATGACAATGTTACAGTCTTGAAGGATTCCAAGCAATTTTTGATTGATCTGTATGAATGTATTGGACACCATGATAGAATCTCTAGTTGTACTTTTGTGACTTTTGACATTCAATCCCTATTTACTGTAATACCTAATGATATAGGACTTGATTATGTGTTAAATTATCTGAAAGCACACAGTACTTACACTGCAGTATTGATAGACCTCATAGTTCATTTTTTAGAACTGGTCTTGCAGAACAACTTATTTATGTTCCAAGACCAGATCTATAAACAGCGTGATGGCGTAGCTATGGGCACTCCATGTGCAAATAGCTACGCCAACATGTTCCTTGCATATTGGGAGGAACATGTTTTATTTAAGAATGCACTTTTCTGTGAACATGTGGTGTTTTACAGAAGGTTTGTTGATGACCTTTTTGTTCTTTGGAATGGAACATCAGAACAGCTGGAATCAATGCTATCCATCATGAATGATTTAACTACATTCCTTACTTTTACCATGAACTATTCCACACATAGAATTGATTTTTTTAGACCTATATATTGCGAGATTAACAGATGATATGATAAATACGGGGGTCTATCGCAAGGCATGTTACTGCAATTCCTTGTTATTAAGGTCTAGTATGCACCCACAATTTGTTTTTAAGAATATAATGAAAGGACAGGCCATTAGAGCCTCGAGATTGAACCCCAATGAACAAGGATTTATCTCAGAATTAGACAATCTGAGAAATAGATTACTGACCCGGGGATACAAGGATAATGAGATTATACCATACATGAAGGAAGCATACATGTCACGCACCACTTCAGGTGCACCATACTTTGGACCCAGGGTCCAAGATCAAACCGTTGGAGATCATATGTTAAATAGATCTATTAAATTTTCTACTCTGTATACTTCTGATCAATATCAGTTAAAGGAAATTATTAGCAAACATTGGGATATTCTCCTGGTTGATGATGACTTGAAACGCATTGTGGGGGAGACACCAAGTTTCCTATTTCGGAATAAGAGCAACCTAAAGCGATTGCTTTGTCACCCCAGATATGATAGGATTATGAAGAACACTGGTCACACTAAACCCTGTGGTCACTGCAACTTCTGTTCATTCATTGATAGCAGTGAGGTGTTTATACACCCGGATTTAGACACCATTTTCTCCATCAAGGCAGATGCAGATTGTATGGCACCTAATGTGGTGTATTTAGCTACTTGTCAGGCATGCCCGAGTTTCTATGTTGGTAAAACTAACCAGCCGTTAAGGGATAGAATGAGAGAGCATATTTACCACATGAGAAAGGGCACTTTACACAATGCCTTAGCAAAGCATATAACTACCAATGACAATGATCATACTTTCTTGTTCTGGGTCCTAGAGATAATTGTTGTGAATAAGAGGGGTGGTAATACTATGAATCTTACTAAATCTAAGGAGACTGACTGGATCATTCATTTGAAAGCTGATAGGGGGCATAGGTTGAATGATAGAGCTTCTATAAAACCTAAGCTGAGACAACGCAGGCACATAAAATGAACTATCATTTATTTGTATATGTTCTTGATTATGTATTTTATCAATATTAACTTATCAGAATGTTTATTTACATGTTTTTAGGTCACTATGCAAGTTTTATATATTTTTGTCTTACTTTATATTAACATGTTTATATGTGGGAGAGTTCTTTAAATTCTCCAGCATTGCTTTTAATTGTTTAAATTGTTTTAATTGATTAATTGAGTTGCTTATATAAGGAGAGGTCTACTGTGACTTTTATACAAGGATCTGAAGAAGCTGTAATGGTGAAAGCGCTCATCCGTATGTTATAAGTGCACATTCTTGGAATTAAATTTGGAGTTTTGTTCTTACTTCTGCTGTACTCCGCTTCCTTTGTAACTTCCGGTATTTATCGTCACATACAGTGAGGAAATGCACTCTTGACTGTGCTTCCTAAAATGAGCATTATGAACAAATGTATGTTAAAAGTGTTACCATCTAGGAGCTGAGTGCTGACACATATGTGGCACTGTCCCAAAATGCATATTAAAAGTGTTAACATCTGGGAGTTGAGTGCTGACACATATATGGGACTGCCCCCAAAATGCATGTTAAAAGTGTTAACATCTGGGAGTTGTGTACTGACACATATATGGGACTGCCCCCAAAATGCATGTTAAAAGTGTGAACATCTGAGAGCTAAGTGCTGACACATATATGGTACTGTCCCAAAATGCATGTTAAAAGTGTTAACATCTGGGAGCTGAGTGCTGACACATATATCGAACTGTCCCATAAATGCATGTTTCTGTAGTATTTTTAACTTCATTTAAATTGATGCCAGCAACTATTTTTGTAATTTTACATAAAAATGTAGAATGATTAAAAGAAGGGTAGTAGCATGTTACAGTAAGAAAAACTATACATTTGGAAGACCTTTTTTATAATGTTAGGGCAAATTTCTTTGAGTAATTTAGGTTACATCTAATAGTTTTTGCTTGAAAGACTTAAATTTTACAGTATATGAATACACAAACACATGCACACACACACACACACACACACACACACACACACACACACACACACACACACACACACACACACATAAATGATTTCATTTTTTCTTTAAGCTAGTTAAGTTTATGTATTTACTGTTTTCTTTTTCATGTGTAGTGTGTTATTTTACTGCATTAAAAGTTTTCACAAAACAGTTTGGCATTATTACACTTGCAATGCACCCTTGCAGCATAACTCATTTTAGTTTTTAAGTAATGAAATCTACAATAATTGCTTATGCATTTCTATCTACTGCAAAAATAAATAAGAAGGCAATGTTTTTATTATTAGACATCTGATAATTATTTCTATTTTTTTTAATTATTTTTATTACCACTTTTATTTAAAAAGGCTGACTATTTTCCATTTAAAACAAGTATGCATTTTATTTGTTTGCTTTTTATTCCCCACATCCAAATCAAAAAGATGTTTTCAATATTTCCTTCAGTGTTGAGCATTCTTTTACTATATACATATATATATTTCATATTGATTTTACTTTTTAATATCTTGAAAAAGTCATCATCCAAAGCACTGCTACATCCTATGACAAGACATCAGTCAATATCTTTTAGCACATCATATTCTTTAATTGAGATAATCTATTTTTTAATGTAACAGTTTCTTGATTAATATATTTTTGATATATATATTATTAAACTGCATTAATTTCTCTTAAAATACATTTTTAACTAATTTCTTGTATCCTTCAGTTTTGCACATATGCACATTTAAAAACTGAATAGCTGCTCTGTTGATATATATATATATATATATATATATATATATATATATATATATATATATATATATATAGGCCAACCTGAAAACACCAACATGCCAAAACACTGACAACGAGAACACCGACACCGGAAGATCGACAATGGAGATGACCGACAATTGAAAAGACCGACGCTGAGAACACCGACATGTTAAGGTAAGTGTGCAATAGTGACAGACTTTAGGTTTAGGGGCGGGTTAAGTGAGTTAGGGTTAGGGTGTGGGTAAGGTAAGTGTGTGATAGTGACAGACTTTAGGGTTAGGGGTGGGATAAGTGAGTTAGGGTTAGGGCGTGGGTTAGGTGAGTGTGCGATAGTGACGGACCTTAGGGTTAGGGTTTGGGTTAAGGTTAGTGCATAGATATAGTTGTGTATGTAAGGTTTAGTGTAGGTTTGTAAGGTTTTGGGTGTACTTGTGTTGTGTGTGTGTTTTTCGGAAAAGGTATTTGTTTTGTTTTGTTGATTGTCGGGATTGTGGTTTTTCGGGCATGTGAAGTTTTGTGCTTTCGAACTGTCGGTTTTGTGGTGTCGGTTATCTCATTGTCGGTGTTTTGGCATGTTGGTGTTTTCAGGCAGACCTATATATATATATATATATATATATATATACACACACACACAAACACATATATATATGTGTGTGTGTGTGTGTGTATATATATATATATATATATATACACACACACACACACACACACACACACACACACACACACACACACACACACACACACACATACACACAAATTTCTTCAGTAAAGTTTTTAACCTTTCTACATAAAAATATCTGCAAAATGTAAGAAAGATTACATATCTCTAATATTTTGAATTGTAGATACAATTTTCTTTAATATGCACTAGCACTGTGTTATACAAAATTGAAGTCCATTGCAGCTCCCATAGATATGCTGCTAAACTAATGAAGCACTTTTCTTGAGAAATGCAGAGAATTTACTTTCAGGAATAAAATAAAGAAACATTAGCATCTTTGTTAAGGGAAGTTTTGTGCTTGACTCAATAATTTTCTAACAAAATAATTTCTTCATTCTGCAGCACAAAAAAGAATACTGGTTTAGCATCAGTGGGAAATAACATCTTCAAAAAATTGCTTGGCCTGTACAATAAAATCATATGAATTCAAATAAATCATTGTATTTTCTTAACATATTCTTCAAACAGGAGGTATTGTGATGTAATATTTTTAGATTATTTCACTGTAGGTTGCTAGGGGGTCTGTTTGGATCTCTTCATTAGCTACTATTGATTCTGGTGGAATAAAAATATTCAGGTGTTATTATAAAGCTTCAGAAAGTCAAAATGAACAGGCAGTCTTGGCTTCATCACACTAAAATAATCAGAAAAAATAATAAAATTGTTTTACGCTAGTTCAGCTAAATCATTGACATTAGGATATGTTGAGATATATCACAGCCATTTCCTCTTTGTATACATTCTATTCACTCTCAACAATGTACCACTGTAGAATATATTATTACAACAGATACAGCCATGCCTCATTTTATAACACTAGTAGATACGCCTTCTTTCAGAGAAATCATAGTTTTATTTTCACAGTCTGTCATACTGCAGAATATTGTATCAACAGTTTCCAACAGGGTGGCTCTTTCACTCAGCTCTTCTCAAAAGCAGAAACAGTATAAATAGGGAAGAGATAGGAATACTAACTTCTAAAAAACATGTGAGTCATCCATTGTTCTGGTCAATTCTAAAAGCCACTTTGAAATTAATACTTATGTTAATACTCTATAATTACTATATAATTAATACTTATATTAACTATTCTAGGGATGATAATACTTTACTTCACTAATTGGGAACAGTAGTCAACCTCTTTTTAATACTGTTATTTTAATGGGTTTCCATGTTTTCTAAATACATTTGTAATATAATAATACTTTATTACTGGAACTTGTTATTCCATGTTTGGTGAATGTAATGCCATTGTCTTTTAAAATATGAATGAGAACCAATGATCACATTTGCATTTTTGGAGACCCCTACTTTTTCTGGTATGTCTTGTGTCTGCATGTTCCTAGTTGTAATGTCATGTCATTGTTATTCTTTTATTTGCAGCAGTAAATGAGATATTAACCCATTCATTCATGTGGAGCTCTGGAGGTTTGTACTCTTAGCTTCCTATGATTCATGAATTTGTTGATAAAATCAAGTTATGCCTTTGCATTTCAAACAGATTTTCATATATCAAGAGCCATAAGGATTACTAAATAAATGTAAATGGAAAAATCTTCAGCAGAAACAAATCTTTACAGTGGTAGGTTCCTTAGATGCTTGTCCTTCAACTGAGTTTTATAAGTCATTTTAAGCACAATAAAAACTATTGTTTTAGTATTTTGTAAACAAGTTATAATATTTCATCAACCATTAAAGTTGCACACATAATGTTAGCAACATTTTGTTTGTCCACCTGAGAGATTCCATATGGCACTGTATAGTTCTGTCTGTGTTACTTGATTGTTGAAATATTTAGAAAAAAATATGACAATTCATGCTTTACATAGAATATGAACAATAATTAATATTTCTTAGAAGCACATGACAGAGGTTAAATGTGAGTGCAGTTGTGTTGCCCACTATCTATGCTTTAATATGAAATATTTCAATAGCTTGTATGTAGCAAGGTTATATAATTATTAATGCAAATATTGATAGACTACATTAGATACCTAGAGGCATCAATAGGATGTTACTACAGAAATACCTGGAGGTGTAACTAGGATGTAATGAGTTCATAATGGATCTTCCCAGTTGATGTTACAAAAAATAATTTAGACCATATTCTATTTTGTAGACTATCCATACTGTTATTTGAATTGTCTTATGTATTATCAGTGATTAAAAACTATACATTACATTTTAATTATAACTATTTTTGTTTCTCTAAATTTTCTTCTCTTTATTTATTGTAAAATATGGTCATGTTTCTACATTGCTGAGGGCAATTTACTAATATTTCTGTTCATAGCTAAAAAAGTGAGTGAACTCTACAAGCAGTTAATTAGTTCATTAGCTCAATAATTTTCTGTTGGATATTATTATATTTTAGTAAAATTTTTCATGATTTTAAATTACCAAACTTAAGCTGTTTGGGAAACAGAGAACAGTTTGCTTAACACAGCTATGATTTGTTCTAACCAATCCTTTTTGGGAGAAATGCAGTAAATGAAGAAGTGGAGGTATGACCAGGTGTAGACTTTCACAAGGATTTTAAAGAATTAGAAGGAAACTGAATAAATATAAAATACTTCAGTGTGTTAGCTTATTTTTTAGGTTTGTATACAGGTAAAATGTGTCTCAGAAGGGTTATATAGTATAACATTACCATAAATGATACAGACAAGAAAAGGTTTAATGCAAGACAGAAAGAATTAAAGCAAGATAATTAGCTCCAACTGCCATTGTGGACAGTGATAATTACCAGTGAACTGTTGGAGATAGTGCTGGTTCTTTTAAGTTTATCCTTGTTTCACAGGCACTGATGTTTGAGGTGTCATTTTTGTATCCTACAACCTATAGTCATAGCTGCAGTAGTCTACACTTTATGAATATGTGACCTTTTGGACTGCTTTGATGGTTCCTGCTGTCATTGCTCCTTTCACTGGCTTTGTTTACATGTGCATTGTTATTGTGGGAACATATGAGCATATTTAGTGCTATATACTGCACTTATATACTGTATTGCTATTGCAGCTTACTGCCATGCTACACCTGGATGGCAATATTACATTGTGCACCTCTGCCTCTTTTGGCTGGGCAATTGCCATATATTATTATGTTCTTTGGATGTACATGGGTTCAGAGAATGGATAACTAGTTTCCTTACCTTTGTCATGCTTTGTAACATTGTTACATTGTTATGCATCATACAAAACTCTTTGTATTTTACATGTATTGTGCTTATTTTCACGATTTAATTTTATTACTTTTTTTTCTTTCACATCACCAGTGTTTGGCGTTTAGTGTGTACCAA